>NC_041388.1:648151993-648174363 GCF_002162155.2 Triticum dicoccoides | reverse complement strand
GGGGCGAGGCGGCGGTGGCGGGTGGTGGTGGCCGGGGGGCGGGGGTATATAAGGGGGGTGCCTTGGGGAGGGGGCAAAGGGGCGGCGAGGCGGCGTCCTAGCCGGACTCCGGTCCAGGGCGGCGTCAGTCTCTTGAGGGACACGGTGTCGCGGGGAAGGTGGGCCGGCGGCTGGGCTTCGGCCCAGTTAGCCACGCGCACTTTTTTTAAAAAAATCGTCGAACAGAAAAAATAAAGTTCTAGAAAATAAAATAAAAATCTAAAAATTCCAAAACAAATTTTCACCGTCTAAATAAAATATTTAGAACGAAATTAACATTTTCTTGGCCCTAAAATGCAATTTTGAAAACGTGCAATTTTTCTAATGCAAACAAAATTGCAAATAAAATCCAAATAAAAACAAATATTGATTTTAATATTCTTCCTCCAATATTTCATTTATTTTGGAGAAGTCATATTATCTCCTCTCATATATTTTAATATGAAATATTTTTGGAGAGAAAAATAACTAAAACCGAAATCCTCGTTTCAGAATTTGATAAAATCAAATTTGAAAACCGGGGAAATCCCCAACTCTCTCCGAGGGTCCTTGAATTTCTTAGGATTTCGAGGATCGCGAGATGAAATGCAATAAAATATGATATGCAAGAATGATCTATGTATAACATTCCAAATTGAAAATTTGGGATGTTACAACATGTGTAAGTCATGATGAAAGCAATAGCAATAAAACTAAACGGTCATTTATGCTAAGCTAACGGATGGGTCTTGTCCATCACATCATTCTCTAATGATGTGATCCCGTTCATCAAATGACAACACATGTATATGGTCAGGAAACTTAACCATCTTTGATTAATGATCCAGTCAAGTAGAGGCATACTAGGGACACTCTGTTTTGTCTATGTATTCACACATGCACTAATTTTTGGTTAATACAATTCTAGCATGAATAATAAACATTTATCATGATATAAGTAAATATAAATAACAAATTTATTATTACCTCTAGGGCATATTTCCTTCAGAAAAGGCCCCAAGATGGGATCTCACGGGTACAGAAGGTTGCGGCGGTGGAAAAGTGGTTTCGTGGCTCCCCTAGAAGTTTTCAGAGTATAAGAGTATATATAGGAGGAAGTTCTAGGTCAGGAGGCCACCGAGGACCCACAAGGTTGGGGCGCGCGCCCCACCCCCCTAGGCGCGCCCTCCACCCTTGTGGTCGCCTCGTGGCTCTTCTGACTTGCACTTCAAATCTGTTGTGTGTCTTCTTGTGTGTATCATAAATTAAATTTTGATTTACTCTACTATAATCACAATAAATGAACAATATGTATATTCACAAATAAATGACTGAATACAAAATAACAATTCAAATTTTAGTGCGCATATTTTATCGGATTTGTGAGTGAAATTATGACATGCTTTAAGGTCCGTAGAAGTTTCAAACTTAATTATTGGGATAAGAAAATCTTGAAAATGGCATAAAAATATCCTAAATATATACACTTTTTATTAATTCAAATTTCGTTCAAAGATGATTTGTACCAGCTTTTGGGTCCGAAAGGAACCATCGTGATCGTGCCTTCAATCAAAACAAAAAGCTATAGTCATTTCTAAACATTCTTGGTTAGTCAAGGCTTCCACAACATCATCCCAGAAGAAAAAAAGGGCCAAATACATTTCTTTCCCTTAGTGGGAACCACCCCACGGGTTTTGCCCTTACTTTCCGGCTCTGCTCATTTTTTACTTTAGATTTGTCTGTGTGGTCGTCCAAGTGTCCTTTGACCAATACTTTGAAAATTCATAACAAATTCATATGAACTCATAATAATGCAAATAAGATATCAAATGCTCAGAAAAACATTAACTTTATGTGCATGTAATTTCATTCAGTAAAAAGTAATGTTTAAACTACCTGAGGTCATTAATGTTATTAACATTATTTAGCATAAAAGGTATAAACAATAAATTTTCATGAATAAAAATCACAATTATACGTGATAGTTTCTAAACATTCTGGTATCTTATTTGCATTTTTCTGAGTTCACATGAACTTGTTATGAATTTTCAAAGTAATGGGCAAAGTTGTTTGAAAATTCATAACAAATTTGTATGAACTCAGAAAATGCAAATAAGATATCAAAATGTCCAGAAAACATCACCTATATTTGCATGTGATTTTTGTTCATGAAAAAGTATTGCTTATACCTTTTTTGCTTAACAGTGTTAATAACATTAATTACCTCGGGTACTCTAAATAGTATTTTTTTTCTTAATGCAAATGACATGCACATGTTTTTTTAAAACATTTTGATATCTTATTTGCATTCTTATGAGTTCATATATATTGGTTATGATTTTTTTAAGTATTAGTCATACGGCCAAAGGCACTCCGACAACCTCAAAAACAAATTGAAGGGTCAAAATGAGCAGTGCTCACGGGCAAGCCCAACTAAGTGCAAAAGTGTAATTGTCAAAAGAAAAAAGAAAACTCCACAGCATGGGGTTGGTGGATTGTACTTCAGGCGAAGATACAGCTGATCATGGATCGTGGATACGGATCGACTATAATATGCCGCCTCTCGACATATTTATTCAGGGTTGATGGGAAAATCATGGATACGGATCAAATATGTCGTTTCTCTAGAGTAATTGACAAAAAACTACCATATTTTACGTATCCATCCCACAAAACTACCATATTTTGAAAATTGACCAAAAACTCCAAATTAATACTAATTCTGTGACAAAAAATACCACTTTCACAAAATGGTCAGTTTAGACAATTTAAACATGTTTATGACAGGAGGGGCCCATTTGTCAGGGCTGACGTGGCGGAAATCGTCAACTCCGTTTATTTTGACTGTCATGTTGACCGTGATGACAGGTCAGGCCCGCATGTCATTCTTCGTCTTCCTCCTCTTTCCCTGTCTGACATTTTAACAAACACTTCATGTGCTCCCCTACAACACCATCTGGACCAGCATTCCGTGCGTCGCCGGAGTGGTCCGTCCATGCCAAAGACCTCCTCCTCCGCGCGCCCTCAGGCCAGTGCTCGCCCACGCCGTGCGCCCTCAGGCCACTGCTCGCCCGCGCCGCACATGGGCACTTCCTCTCCTATGCTCCACGCTCTCCTCCTCGTTCTCTTCTCGGCGGCCGGCGTCCACGACGTGTCCAGCGGCGTCGCGCCCTATTTGATAGCCCTCGGACGGGTGGCCGCGGCCGAAGCACGCGCTGGTGGGGGAAAGGCGAGGCGCAGGGGTGCGGCGCGGGCACGGCCAGAAGAAGGCGAGTGCGGGCGGCAGTGGTGCTCCGGCCATGGTGAGCATCAACGATGGCGGGAGCGCGACAGTGGGCGGAGCTAGCAGGGCGTGGCTGGGCGCTATCGGCAGCGGCGCTGGGGCAGCAGCAGTGCATCAGTAGGCAGGGGCGCTTTCACTTAACAGGGAGCAGGGAGCAGGAGGAGGAGGAAGAAGGTCGCCGGTGCCACGGGCTGCCGCTGCTCACCGGCGTCGACGCGTCGGCACGGTGGTGCTGCCCGATGCACCTAAGGTGCTTGTTGAAATGTCAAACAGAGAAGGAGGGGAGGAAGAAGAAGGTTGGTGATGACGTGTGGGTCTCATTTGTCATAACGGTTAACTTCACGGTCAAAATAAACAGAGTTGACTTTGCTGCTGGTCCCACATGTCATAAACAGGTTTAAAATCATTAAAACGGTCATCAACTCAACTTGGTAGTTTTTTGTCGCAAAATTAGCACTAATCTGAAGTTTTTAGTCTGTTTTCAAAATATAATAGTTTTGTGGGACGGATACGTGAAATGTGGTAGTTTTTCGTCAATTACTTCGTCTCTCTACGTAGGTCGGCGTGGGTGTTTCCAAATCGCAAAGGAAAATGATTAAATTCAACCGGCTGATTTTCTGCGGGAATCAACCGCGTCACGAGACGTTCGATCCAGCTGGATCATGCGGCCCTCATCACTCACACGCGTACTCCCGCATTCTATCCCGCGTGTGACACACGTCCTTGGCGGGATCCACCCACTGCCCCATCCATCTTATCCTCATCTCTTTCTCGGCCGAGTCGTCTTCTTCCTTCGATTTGTCCTTCCCCATTCCCATCCACCTCCACGAACGCAAGAGGACGCTGTTGCAAGCCCCACCCAAATAGTCGTTGCAAGCCGCTCTAAGGCTGCAAGGCAAGGCGCCGGCCACCGCTCCCAGCCACCGGTGTGCGAGATGTGCTTGGCTGCTGCCCAACCAGCGCACCAGCGTGCGAGATCAGGGCTCGGCGGCGCCCCCAATGCACCGGTGGATGACCCTTGCAGCAGGCACGTTCACGACCGGCCTTGCGGCACCAGCTAGCCATGGATCTCGCATGGGGGCGGCGACGCTTCATGGTGCAGTAAAGCGATGTCTGGCGCGACGCGCTCGTGGTGTTGCCAACACGACGAGCTCTGCGGGTGGTGCTGAAGGGAAGTGCGCTGGGTTGCAATGGAGCGCTGATGGAGGCTGCAATGGAGCGTCGCGTGAGTCGTTGAAGCGACGCCGGAGCTACAATGAAGCGCACCGGAGCTTCGTTGAAGCACGCCGGAGTTGTAATGAAGCACGCCGGAGCAGCGATGAAGCGTGCCGGAGCTTCATTGAAGCACGCCGGAGCTGCGATGAAGCGTGACGGAGCTTCATTGAAGCACGTCGGAGCAGCGACGAAGCATGTCGGGGCTTCATTGAAGCATGCCAGAGCTGCACTGAAGTACACCGGAGCTGCAGTGAATCATGTCAGGGGTCGTTGAAGCTCGTCAGGGGTTGCAAGGGAGCGCTTCCAGGGATTGCAATGGAGTGTCGTTGGGGCTGCAATGGAGTGCCGCATGGTGCTTCCATGGAAGCTGTTGTGCTGAAGCTTTTTTGGTCGCGCTCGTCATTGCCATTTGAGCAGCACCCAGATGGCTCCGCGGTGCTGTGATGGAACGATCGCCGGCGGCTCCAGTGCCGCGAGGTCACCAACGTGCTGTGAGGTAGCAGACGGGTGCAGAACTGCAGATACTAGATGCTGTGCGTGGTGGACGGAAGAACAAAGGAGGAAGAAGTTGACTCCGTCTGTTGTGATCGCACGATCAGTATCCGTCAGATCGGACGGCTGGCTAGGCGGCTTAATTCTGGAACAAATCATCTGGCTGATTTGTGGCAGCCGCCCAAAACCTAAACAATGTTCACATGGCGTGAACCGTGGATAGCAAGTAGCATGCTCCTGTTTGACTAGCACTAAAATACTTCGTGCGTGGATAGCCACGGCGCGGCAGAGCGCTCAGCCTGAGCCCATTAAGCCGCCATTCCTTCTCGCCAACCGCCCCACCGGCAAGTCCAGCTTCTGATCGCGCCATGGACGCCGGTTCCTTGTCCTCGCCGCTGCACATCGTGGTCGTCCCGTGGCTCGCGTTTGGCCACCTGCTCCCGTACCTGGAGCTCTCCGAGCGGCTCCCCGAGCGCGGCCACCGCGTGTCCTACGTCTCCACGTCGCGCAACCTCGCCCGCCTCCCCACGCTGCGCCCCACCGCGGTGCCGCGCGTGGACTTCGTCATGCTCCCGCTTCCGAGCGTCGACGGCCTCACCGACGGTGCTGAGTCCACCAACGATGTGCCCGACGACAAGCGGGGGCTCCACTTCAAGGCCTTCGACGGCCTCGCCACGCCCTTTGCGGAGTTCATGGCCGCCGCGTGCACCGACGAGGCCACCAGGCCTCACTGGGTCATTGCTGATTGCTTCCACCACTGGGCCGCCGCCGCCGCCGAGCACAAGGTTCGGTAGATCTGTGCCGCTTGGCTCCACACTTGCACTAATTCCATGCCATGTAGGAGTATATCTCAGATCTTGCTCGATGCTCCATCCTTCACCAGGTCCCATGCGCGATACTTCTTCCGACCGCTGCTTTGATCGCTACAGCGCACCGTGACTCGCTATCGGAACACGGGGGAGCACCGGCTGTGACCCGCACTACCCGCCCTCGTTACGAGGAGGAGGAGACAGCACCCGTCTACGATGACCATGGCGCGTCGGGTATGTCCATCGTCCAGCGCTTTTACTTGACGAAAGAGAAGTGTGCGCTTGCGGCCATTCGGAGCTGCGTCGAGTGGGAACCCGAGTCCTTCCCGCTGGTGCCAACGGTCATCGGCCTACCGGTTGTGCCCCTCGGCCTTCTGCCGCCGTCACCCGATGGAGGCCACCGTGCCGACGGCACCAATGGATCAGCAGAGCACGGCACCGTGCACTGGCTGCACGTGCAGCCGCCGGGCTCGATGCTGTATGTGGCGCTGGGGAGCGCGGTACCGCTGCGTGTGGAGCAGGTGCACGAGCTGGCCCTCGGGCTGGAGCTCACCGGGACACGCTTCCTCTGGGTGATGAAGCTATGTACCTAGGGTAGGGTCATGGACCTGACCCAGACATCCTACCCTAGGACAGTACCCTAAAGCCAAGATCATTCAAAGAGTACCATCATCCATTTGACCATAGACATTCCACTCGGAAGAGTCAATGTTACTCGACCGTCACAAAAGTCACTCGACGAGCAGAAGAGCTAAAGTCACTCTGCACGAACAACGGTCGAGCATTTACTTGTAGGCTTAATTGTCATTTATAGCACCTAAATACAGGCGTTACCAGTAACGTCTTCATCTTTATGTACCTTAAACCCTTTATAACCGAGGGCGAGAGAGGTCTGGCGAACTCTATATAAGCCACCCCCTCCTCAGGGACAAGGGTTCGCACCCCTTGTAACTCACACGCATATAATCCAGTCGACCGCCTCCGGGCTCTGAGACGTAGGGCTGTTACTTCCTCCGACAAGGGCCTGAACTCGTAAAACTCGCGTGTACAATTCCTCCATAGCTAAGATCTTTGCCTCTACATCCCTACCCCCCTATATTACTATCACACTTAGAACCACGACAGTTGGCGCCCGCCTTGGGGCAGGTGTCTTAGCGACTTGTTGGAGAAGTTGTGATTTCTCCTATCCCCATCAACATGGTTTCGGGCGGCGGTTTGGCCGAGGGCCGCGAGATCCGTCTCGGTGCGCTCGTATTCATCGCCGACAACTCCGCTTGGCTCCAAGAAGCGCCACTTGACGTCGAGGCGCTCCCCGTCCGCGGGGCAACGCACTTCCACGCATGCATCCATGGCATCCTTCTACGGCAGCCGTCGACTCAGTATCGGTCGGCTCCTGTGCTGACCTCCCTCCCTGCAGCCCGCCGGAGCAAGTGTTCCGGTCGATCGAGACTTCAGCGGTGGGTGAAGCATGCGGTGGCTCGCCAGTCGGCCACCCCCCAAGTCGCGGCAATCGAGCCCGACGAAACTCTCTACGGCCTGTTCGACCTGTCGACTGGCTCCGTAGAGACTGCATCCGAGTGTGACAGCAGCGACCCCGCGGCGGAAGTTTTGATGGTCAATGGACCATGTAGTCCTCCTGGCTTCACCCGTGAGGACAAAGGCGATGGTGGCGGCGATCCGTCGAGTGTCCACGAAGAGTACCGACCCGAACCCCTCTCTTCGCAGAGGAGGGAGGAACTTCGCCGCCGGAACATGGATGCACTTCACACTCCTATCGTTGGAGAAACCCCTGAGGCCCAGGCCTTGGAGGAGGCGCACCTGGCCAACTTGGCTGAGCGCACTCGAGTGGAGAACCTCCAGTGCGCACTCGACGAGCGTGCTCGGCAGCGTGCTCCCGAATCCAGTCGACGTCAACTTTTTCCACCTCCGACTCAGGTATACCGAACTCCAATCCAGAATCTCGCAGCTGCGGCCCGACTAGCGGAGTCAATTCAAACTTCCCAGTCAGAAGCTGGTCGAGGTTTGGTGCAGATCCGCGCTTTGCTCCGGGCCGCGGGAGAGCAGAATACAGTAGTATCTCAGTCGCGGAATAGGACTCGCAGCATATCCGTGGTAGCAGACACAGTCCAGTCGGCTCACAGCCCAAGATCGCCCTCGAGGCGTGAAGGACGTGGAGACCGACGAGATCAGTACAGAAACCGTGAGCATTATGATCACCGACTCGATCATGATGATCATTGTTGAGTGCCCATGCCTCCCCCAAGGAGTGGATCATACGTGCCTCGGCAGCAGGATGATAGACGTCCTCACAGTGGTGGGCGAAGGATTCCAGTCGACCCCAGGGAACCGGGCTTTGATGCGAGATCTATTCTCGTTCAGGGTCTGGTCGACAGAAACAGAGCTCACAGAGAAGGCCCCGACAGAGATTTTCCAACCAGCAGCGGAGTGCATGTCTCAGGTCCAGAGTGCTTCAGCAGAGCCATCAAGGCTGCGGTGATTCCTCTCAACTTCAGGTTGGCGACTGGAGTCAGTAAGTTCACTGGTGAGTCCAAGCCCGACACTTGGCATGAGGATTACCGAGTGGCTGTGCAGATTGGCGGTGGCAATGATGAAGTGGCCATGAAGCACCTTCCTTTGATGTTAGAGGGCTCGGTCAGGGCGTGGCTGAATCAGTTAGCTCCTGGTAGTATTTATACTTGGGAAGATCTTGCTCGAGTATTTGTCAAAACATTTGAAGGTACTTGCAAGCGGCCAGCAGGGTTGACAGAAATACAGTGTTGCGTTCAGAAACCGAATGAAACTTTGAGGGATTATATCTAGAGATGGATTATGTTGCACCACACGGTGGAGAATGTGTCAGATCACCAAGAAATTTGTGCCTTCAAAGAAGGCGTTAAGTATCGGGAGTTGAATCTGAAATTCGGTCGGACAGGAGATATGACTCTGACTCGGATGATGGAGATTGCCACCAAGTACGCCAATGGTGAAGAAGAAGACCGACGCCGGAGTGGCAAACACAAAACAGTCGCCCATGAAACCGGAGGAGGGAACTCCAGTCAGAAGCAGAAGCGCAAAGCTGAGCCAGCTGCTCCTGGAGAAGCCTTGGCCGTAACTCAAGGGAAGTTCAAGGGGAAACCCAAAGGACCGTGGAACCCCAAGAAAGTAAAAGATCGGGATGGAAATGATGTACTAGATTTACCATGCCACATTCACACCAAGAAAGATGAAGAGGGAAATTTCATTTACCCAAAGTATACCACTCGACAGTGTCGGCTCCTAATTCAGCAATTCCAAGGGAAACAGTCCAAGGCAAAGGAGAAGGAAGTGAACAAAGTTGAGGACGAGGAAGGGGACGATGATGGTTACCCCCACGTCAATTCCACCCTGATGATTTTTGTTGATGTTGAGAGTAAGAGTCGACTGAAAGTCATCAACAAGGTGAACATGGTCGCCCCGGTGACACCCAGTTATTTGAAGTGGTCTCAGACTGCCATTACATTCGACCAGTCCGATCACCCGGTGCATATAGCCACCCCTGGGAGGCAAGCGCTGGTGGTCGACCCAGTAGTCGAAGGCACTCGATTGACTAAAGTTCTGATGGATGGTGGCAGTTGTCTGAATATACTGTATGTAGAGATGTTGAAAGGAATGGAAATTCCGATGTCCAGACTCAGTGAAAGCAATATGAATTTCCATGGAGTCATTCCTGGCAAGAAGGTTGCATCACTCGGCCAGATCGCCCTTAATGTAGTATTCGGAGATTCCAAGAATTATGGCAAAGAAAAGTTGACATTTGAAGTTGTGGATTTCCAGAGTGCTTATCATGCTATTCTGGGCAGGCCAGCTTATGCACGTTTTATGGCTCGACCATGTTACGTGTACCTCAAATTGAAGATGCCTAGCCCCAAAGGGGTGATCACTATGTTGGGGATCGTAGCAGAAATTTAAAATTTTCTACGCATCACCAAGACCAATCTATGGAGTAATCTAGCAACGAGGGAAGGGGAGTGCATCTACATACCCTAGTAGATCGCTAAGCGGAAGCGTTGCAAGAACGCAGATGAAGCAGTCATACTCGTAGCGATTCAGATCGCAGTTGATTCCGGTCTAAACGCCGAACCACGGCGCCTCCGCGTTCAACACACGTGCAGCCCGGTGACGTCTCCCATGCCTTGATCCAGCAAGGGGAGAAGGAGAGGTTGGGAATACTCCGTCCAGCAGCAGCACGACGGCGTGGTAGTGGTGGAGGAGCGCGGGACTCCAGCAGGGCTTCGCCAAGCACTACGAGAGACGAGGAGGGAGAGAGGTAGGGATGCGCCAAGAGAGAGATCAAATCGTATGTTGGGCAGCCCCCATACCTCAAGTATATATAGGGGAGGGGAGGGGGCTGCGCCCCCTCTAGGGTTCCCACCCCAAGGGGTGCGGCAGCCCCATATCCCATCTAGGGTGGCGGCCACAAGGGGGAGAGGGGGAGGCGCACCCGTGGTGGGCCTTAGGGCCCATCTGCCTTAGGGTTTGCCCCCCTGCCCTCTTGGAGGCGCCTTGGGCCTTGGTGGGAGGCGCCCCAGCCCACCTAGGGGCTGGTCCCTTCCCACTATTGGCCCATGTAGGCCTCCGGGACTGGTGGCCCCACCTGGTGGACCCCCGGGACCCTCTCGGTGGTCCCGGTACGTTACCGATAGCACCCGAAACTTTTCCGGTGACCAAAACGGGACTTCCCATATATAACTATTTACCTCCAGGCCATTTTGGAACTCCTCGTGACGTCCGGGATCTCATCCGGGACTCCGAACAACATTCGGTAAGCACGTACATACTTTCCCTATAACCCTAGCGTCATCGAACCTTAAGTGTGTAGACCCTACGGGCTCGGGAGTCATGCAGACATGGCCGAGACATCTCTCCGGTCAATAACCAACAGTGGGATATGGATACCCATGTTGGTTCCCACATGCTCCACGATGATCTCATTGGATGAACCACAATGTCAAGGATTCAATCAATCCCGTATACAATTCCCTTTGTCTATCGGTACGATACTTGCCCGAGATTCGATCGTCGGTATCCCGATACCTTGTTCAATATCGTTACTGACAAGTCTCTTTACTCGTTCCGTAACACATCATCCCGTGATCAACTCCTTGGTCACATTGTGCACATTATGATGATGTCCTACCGAGTGGGCCTAGAGATACCTCTCCATTACACGAAGTGACAAATCCCAGTCTCGATTCGTGCCAACCCAACAGACACTTTCGGAGATACCCATAGTGTACCTTTATAGCCACCCAGTTACGTTGTGACGTTTGGCACACCCAAAGCACTCCTACGGTATCCGGGAGTTGCACAATCTCATGGTCTAAGGAAATGATACTTGACATTAGAAAAGCTTTAGCATACGAACTACACGATCTTTGTGCTAGGCTTAGGATTGGGTCTTGTCCATCACATCATTCTCCTAATGATGTGATCCCGTTATCAATGACATCCAATGTCCATGGTTAGGAAACCGTAACCATCTATTGATCAACGAGCTAGTCAACTAGAGGCTTACTAGGGATGTGGTGTTGTCTTTGTATCCACACATGCATCTGAGTTTCCTATCGATACAATTCTAGCATGGATAATAAACGATTATCATGAACAATGAAATATATAATAATAACTAATTTATTATTGCCTCTAGGGCATATTTCCAATAGTCTCCCACTTGCACTAGAGTCAATAATCTAGTTCACATCGCCATGTGATTAATACTCACAGATTACATCGCCATGTGACCATCATCCAAGAGTCTACTAGACTCAATGATCTAGTTCACATCATCATGTGATAAACACTCCAAGAGTTCTGGGTTTGATCATGTTATGCTTGTGAGAGAGGTTGTAGTCAATGGGTCTTGCCATATTCAGATCCCTATGTATTTCGCAAAACTTTATATCGTAGATGATGCTACCACGTTCCACTTGGAGCTTATTCCAAATTGTTGCTCCATTATACGTATCCGGTATCTCTACTCGGAGCTATCCGGATAGGTGTTAAGCTTGCATCAACGTAACTCTTTACGTCGAACTCTTTATCACCTCCATAACCGAGAAACATTTCCTTATTCCTCTAAGGATAATTTTTTGACCGCTATCCGGTGATCCACTCCTAGATCACCTTTGTACCCTCTTGCCAGACATGTGGCAAGGCACACATCTGGTGCGGTACTCAGCATGGCATACCGTATAGAGCCTATGACAAAAGCATAGGGGACGACCTTCGTCCTTCCTCTTTCTTCTGCCGTGGTCAATCTTCGAGTCTTACTCAACTTCACACCTTACAACTCAGGTAAGAACCCCTTCTTTGACTGATCTATTTTGAACTCCTTCAAAAACATGTCAAGGTGTGCATTCTTTGAAAGTATCATCAGGCGTTTTGATCTATCTCTATAGATCTTGATGCCCAATATGTAAGCAGCTTTATCCAGGTCTTCCTTTGAAAATCACTCTTCAAACAACCGTTTATGCTTTCCAGAAATTCTACATTATTTCGAATCAGCAATATGTCATCCACATATACTTATCAGAAATGTTGTAGTGCTCCCACTCACTTTCTTGTAAATACAAGTTTCTAGCAAACATTGTATAAACCTAAAAGCTTTGATCACTCCATCAAAGCATATATTCCGACTCCGAGATGCTTGCTCTAGTCCATAGAAGGATTGCTGGAGCCAGCATACCTTTTAGCATCCTTAGGATCGACAAAACCTTTTATTGTATCACATACAACTTTTTCTTACGAAAACTGGTAAGAAAACTTGTTTTGACATCCATCTGTCAGATTTCATAATCGAAAAATATAGCTAATGCTAACATGATTCCGACGGACTTAAGCATCACTACAGGTGAGAAATTCTCATCGTAGTCAACTCCTTGAACTTGTGAAAAGACTCTTTCCCACAAGTCGAGCTTCATATACGGTAACATTACCACCCACGTCCGTGTTCTTCTTAAAGATCCATTTATCTCAATGACTCGCCGATCATCGGGCAAGTCCACCAAAGTCCATACTTTGTTCTGATGCATAGATCCTATCTCGGATTTCATGGCTTCTAACCATTTGTCGGAATACGGGCCCACCATCGCTTCTCCATAGCTCGTAGGTTCATTGTTGTCTAACAACATGATATCTAAGACAGGATTACCGTACCACTCAGGAGTAGTACATATCCTTGTCGACCTACGAGGTTCGATAGCAACTTGATCTGAAGCTTCATGATCACTATCATTAACTTCCTATTCAACAGACGTAGGTGCCACAGAAAACATCTTTCTGTGTTGCATCACTTTCTGGTTGAAGTGAAGATTCGACAACCTCATCAAGTTCTATCTTCCTCCCACTCAATTCTTTCGAGAGAAACTCCTTCTCTAGAAAGGATCCGTTCTTAGTGAAAAACAATTTGCCCTCGGATCTGAGATAGAAGGTATACCCAACTGTCACCTTTGGGTATCCTATGAAGATGTGTTTGTCCGCTTTTGGGTTCGAGCTTCTCCGGCTGAAGCCTTAAGCATCGCAGCCCCAAACATTAAGAAATGACAACTTTTGTTTCTTGCCAAACCAATGTTCATACGACGTCGTCTCAACGGACTTATATGGTGTCCTATCTAAAGTGAATGCAACTGTCTCTAATGCATAACCTCAAAATAATAGCGGTAGATCGGTAAGAGACATCATAGATCGCACCATATCTCATAAGGTTCGATTACGACGTCCGGACACACCATTACGCTGTGGTGTTCCAGGTGGCTTCAACTGCGAAACAATTCCACAATGTCTTAAGTGATTGCCAAACTCATAACTCGGAAAATTCCCCTTTGATCAGATCGTAGGAACATGATCTTCTTGTTATGATGATTCTTAACTTCACTCTGAAATCGCTTGAACTTTTCAAACGTTTCAGACTTGTGCTTCATTAAGTAAATATACCTATATCTACCCAAATCGTCAGTGAAGATGAGAAAATAGCGATATCCACCGCACGCTTCAATTCTCATTGGATCACACGCATCAGCATGTATGATTTCCAATAAGTCACTTGCCCGTTTCATTGTACCTGAAAACGGGGTCTTAGTCATCCTGCCCATGATGCATGGCTCGCATGTGTCAAGCGATTTAAAATCAAGTGGCTCCAAACATCCATCGATATGGAGTTCCTTCATGCATCTTACGCCAATATGACCTAAGCGGTAGTGCCACAAGAAAGTGGTACTATCATTATTAACTCTACATCTTTTGGCGTGAACATGTGTATTACCACGACCGAGATTCAATGAACCATTCACATAGGGTGCATGACCATGAAAGGTATTATTCATGTAAACAGAATAACCAGTATTCTCTAACTTAAATGAATAACCGTATTGCAATGAACATGATCTAATCATATTCATGCTCAACGTAGACACCTGATAACATTTATCTAGGTTCAATATTAATCCCGAAGGCAGATGGAGCGTGCAATGGTGATCTCATCAACTTTGGAAACACTTCCAACACACATCTCACCTCGCCCTTAGCCAGTCTCCGTTTAGTCCGTAGCTTTTGCTTCAAGTCACCAATAATAGCAACTAAACCGGTATCCAATACCCAGGTGCTACCAGGAGTACTAGTGAGGTACACATTAATAACACGTATATACTTTGTTGAAGTTGCCAGCCTTCTTATCTACCATGCATTTGGGGTAATTCCGCTACCAGTGACCATTCCCCTTACAATAGAAGCACTTAGTCTCGGGTTTGGGTTCAACCTTGGGTTCCTTCACTGGAGCGGCAACTGGTTTGCCATCCATGAAGTTTCCCTTCTAGCCCTTTCCCTTCTTGAAACCAGTGGTCTTGTTAAACCATCAATACTTGATGCTCCTTCTTGATTTCTACCTTTTGTGGTCTTAAGCACCACGAACAGCTCCGGGATCATCTCCATCCCTTGCATGTCATAGTTCATCACGAAGATCTAGTAGCTCAGTGATAGTGACTAGAGAACTCTATCAATCACTATCTTATCTGGAAGTTTAACTCCCACTTGATTCAAGTGATTGTAGCACCCAGACATTCTGAGCACATGCTCACTAGTTGAGCTATTCTCCTCCATCTTGTTGGCAAAAGAACTTGTCAGAGGTCTCATACCTCTCAACACGGGCATGAGCCTGAAATCCCAATTTCAGCTCTTGGAACATCTCATATGTCTTATGGCGTTCAAAACGTCATCGGAATCCCGATTCTAAGTCGTAAAGTATGGTGCACTAAACTATCAAGTAGTCATCAGGATGTGTCTGTCAGGTGTTCACAACATCCACAGACGACGTTGTAGGGGTTTGCACATCGAGCGGTGCACCAAAGACGTAAGCCTTCTGTGTAGCAGTGAGGACACTCCTCGGACTACGGACCCAGTCCGCATCATTGCCTACAATATCTTTCAACTTGGTCTTTCTCTAGGAACGTATTGAAACAGGGAGCTACAACGTGAGCTATTTACCTCCAACATATTTGCAAATACAATTTAGACTGTGTTCATGATAATTAAGTTCATCTAATCAAATTATTTAATGAACTCCCACTCAGATAGACATCCCTCTAGTCATCTAAGTGATACATGATCCAAATCAACTAGGCTGTGTCCGATCATCACGTGAGACGGACTAGTCATCAACGGTAAACATCTCATGTTGATCGTATCTTCTATACGACTCATGTTCGACCTTTCGGTCTTCCGTGTTCCGAGGCCATGTCTGTACATGCTAGGCTCGTCAAGTCAACCTAAGTGTTTCGCATGTGTTCCGAGGCCATGTCTGTACATGCTAGGCTCGTCAACACCTGTTGTATTCGAATGTTAGAATCTATCACACCCGATCATCATGTGGTGCTTCGAAACAATGAACCTTCGCAACGGTGCACAGTTAGGGGGAACACTTTTCTTGAAATTTTAGTGAGGGATCATCTTATTTAAGATACCGTCGTTCTAAGCAAATAAGATGTAAAATATGATAAACATCACATGCAATCAAATAGTGACATGATATGGCCAATATCATTTGCTCCTTATGATCTCCATCTTTGGGGCTCCATGATCATCGTTGTCACCGGCATGACACCATGATCTCCATCATCATGATCTCCATCATCGTGTCTTCTCGAAGTTGTCTCGTCATCTATTACTTCTACTACTATGGCTAAGCTTTAGCAATAAAGTAAAGTAATTACATGATGATTATGTTGAAACGCATGTCATAAATAATTTAAGACAACTCCTATGGCTCCTGCCGGTTGTCATACTCATCGACATGCAAGTCATGATTCCTATTACAAGAACATAATCAATCTCATACATCACATATATCATTCATCACATCCTTTTGGCCATATCACATCACAAGGCATATGCTGCAAAAACAAGTTAGACGTCCTCTAATTGTTGTTGCAATTTTTTTACGAGGCCGCTATAGGTTTCTAGCAAGAACGTTTCTTACCTACGCCAAAACCACAACGTGATATGCCAATTTCTATTTACCCTTCATAAGGACCCTTTTCATCGAATCCGATCCGACTAAAGTGGGAGAGGCAGACACCCGCTAGCCACCTTATGCAACTAGTGCATGTCAGTCGGTGGAACCAGTCTCACGTAAGCGTACGTGTAAGGTCGGTCCGGGCCACTTCATCCCATGATGCCGCCGAATCAAGATAATACTAGTAATGGCAAGTAAATTGACAATATCGACGCCCACAACTGCTTTGTGTTCTACTCGTGCATAGAAACTACGCATAGACCTAGCTCTGATACCACTATTGGGGATCGTAGCAGAAATTTAAAATTTTCTATGCATCACCAAGATCAATCTATGGAGTAATCTAGCAACAAGGGAAGGGGAGTGCATCTACATACCCTAGTACATCACTAAGCGGAAGCATTGCAAGAACACGGATGAAGGAGTCGTACTCGTAGCGATTCAGATCGCGGTTGATTCCGATCTAAGCGCCAAACCACGGCGCCTCCGCGTTCAACACACGTGCAGCCCGGTGACGTCTCCCACGCCTTGATCTAGCAAGGGGAGAAGGAGAGGTTGGGAAGACTCCGTCCAACAGCAGCACGACGGCGTGGTGGTGGTGGAGGAGCGCGGGACTCCAGCAGGGCTTTGCCAAGCACTACGAGAGACGAGGAGGGAGAGAGGTAGGGCTGCGCCAAGAGAGAGATCAAATCGTATGTTGGGGAGCCCCCATACCTCAAGTATATATAGGGGAGGGGAGGGGGCTGCGCCCCCTCTAGGGTTCCCACCCCAAGGGGTGCGGCAGCCCCAGATCCCATCTAGGGTGGCGGCCACAAGGGGGAGAGGGGGAGGCGCACCTGTGGTGGGCCTTAGGGCCCATCTACCTTAGGGTTTGCCCCACTCCCCTCTTGGAGGTGCCTTGGGCCTTGGTGGGAGGCGCCCCAGCCCACCTAGGGGCTGGTCCCTTCCCACTATTGGCCCATGTAGGCGTCCGGGGCTGGTGGCCCCACCTGGTGGACCCCCGGGACCCTCCCGGTGGTCCCGGTGCGTTACCGATAGCACCCGAAACTTTTCTGGTGACCAAAACGGGACTTCCCATATATAACTCTTTACCTCCGGGCCATTTCGGAACTCCTCGTGACGTCCGGGGTCTCATCCGGGACTCCGAACAACATTCGGTAACCGTGTACATACTTTCCCTATAACCCTAGCGTCATCGAACCTTAAGTGTGTAGACCCTACGGGCTCGGGAGTCATGCAGACATGGCCGAGACAACTCTCCGGTCAATAACCAACCGCGGGGTCTGGATACCAATGTTGGTTCCCACATGCTCCACGATGATCTCATCGGATGAACCATGATGTCAAGGATTCAATCAATCTCGTATACAATTCCCTTTGTCTATCGATACGATACTTGCCCGAGATTCGATCGTCGGTATCCCGATACCTTGTTCAATCTCGTTACCGGCAAGTCTCTTTACTCGTTCCGTAACACATCATCCCGTGATCAACTCCTTGGTCACATTGTGCACATTATGATGATGTCCTACCGAGTGGGCCTAGAGATACCTCTCCGTTACACGAAGTGACAAATCCTAGTCTCGATTCGTGCCAACCCAACAGACACTTTCGGAGATACCCGTAGTGTACCTTTATAGCCACCCAGTTACGTTGTGACATTTGGCACACCCAAAGCACTCCTACGGTATCCGGGAGTTGCACAATCTCATGGTCTAAGGAAATGATACTTGACATTAGAAAAGCTTTAGCATATGAACTACACTATCTTTGTGCTAGGATTAGGATTGGGTCTTGTCCATCACATCATTCTCCTAATGATGTGATCCCGTTATCAACGACATCCAATGTCCATGGTTAGGAAACCGTGACCATCTATTGATCAATGAGCTAGTCAACTAGAGGCTTACTAGGGACGTGGTGTTGTCTATGTATCCACACATGCATCTGAGTTTCCTATCGATACAATTCTACCATGGATAATAAACGATTATCATGAACAATGAAATATATAATAATGACTAATTTATTATTGCCTCTAGGGCATATTTTCAACACACTATCACTGGCAATCGAAAGAAGGCGGAAGAGTGCTTCCAGAAAGGCTCAAAAATCACCGATGCACAGATGGCAGTAGTAGAATTGCAGGAATATCAAAAAAAATGTAGATCTGAGTGATTTGTTGCGAGCTAAGAAGCCTGCCATAGATTCAGCATTCCAGTCGGCTGGCGAAACAAAGTCGATTCACATTCACCCGACGGATCCCAATGCTGCTCCAACTCACATTTCAACAACACTCGACTCCAAATAGGAAGAAGCGCTCATCTAGTTCCTCCGTGAGAACTGGGACATTTTTGCAGGGAAACCTTCTGACATGCCAGGTGTTCCCAGGGGACTGGCTGAGCATCGTCTGCGAGTCGACCCAAAAGTGAAACCAATCAAAGAACATCTTCGACGGTCTGTCGTACAGAAGAGGAAGGCAATCGGTGAAGAAGTGGCTCGACTTCTAGCAGCTGAGTTCATCCGAGAAATTTACCACTCCGAGTGGTTAGCTAATGTTGTCATGGTCCCAAAGAAGGAGGACTCACTTTGCATGTGCATCGACTTCAAACATATCAATCGGGCCTGCCCGAAAGATCACTTTCCTCTCCCTCGCATCGACCAAATAGTCGACTCGACCGCGGGGTGTGAGCGTTTGTCCTTTTTGGACGCTTATTCCGGGTATCATCACATCCATCTGTATGGACCCGATGAGATAAAAACAGCTTTCATCACCCCATTTGGGTGCTTCTGTTATGTCACTATGCCATTCGGTTTGAAGAACGCCGGAGCCACATTCATGCGGATGATTCAGAAGTGTTTGCTCACTCAGATCAGTCGGAATGTGGAAGCATACACGGATGACATTGTGGTCAAGTCACGTAAAGGTTCTGACCTACTGGCTGACCTTGCTGAAACCTTTGCCAACCTCAGAAGGTATGATATCAAGCTTAATCCATCAAAATGCACGTTTGGAGTTCCAGGCGGAAAATTACTCGGTTTTCTCGTTTCCGAATGAGGGATCGACGCTAACCCAGAGAAAGTGGGTGTCATACTCCGGATGAAATGCCCCGTGCGTGTGCATGATGTCCAGAAGCTTACTGGTTGTTTGGCCGCCCTAAGTCGATTCATTTCTCGCCTCGGTGAAAAGGCGCTGCCTCTTTACCGACTAATGAAGAAGTCAGATAAGTTCGAGTGGACTCCTGAAGCTGATGCAGCATTTGTAGATCTTAAAGCCCTGCTTTCCACCCAGCCGGTGCTTGCTGCTCCAATCAGTAAAGAGCCTTTGCTGCTTTACATTGCAGCCACTGGACAAGTCGTCAGTACAGTATTGGCGGTCGAGCGGGAAGAAGAAGGAAAATCCTACAAAGTTCAACGCCCAATATACTATGTCTCTGAAGTTTTGACTCCATCAAAGAAAAGATATCCACATTATCAGAAGCTTGTTTATGGGATTTATATGACCACGAAGAAGGTTGCACATTACTTCTCTGATCACTCCATTACAGTCGTCAGCGACGCTCCATTGTCAGATATTCTGAACAACAGAGATGCAACTGGTTGAGTGGCAAAGTGGGTGATTGAACTCCTTCCTTTAGATATCAAGTTTGAGGCAAAGAAAGCTATCAAGTCCCAAGCAATAGCAGATTTCCTCGTCGAGTGGATCGAACAACAACTGCCGACTCAAGTTCACTCGGAACACTGGACCATGTTCTTTGACGGTTCCAAGATGTTGAATGGTTCCAGTGCTGGGGTGGTACTGCTGTCCCCCCGAGGAGACAATCTCAGATATGTCCTTCATATTCACTTTGATTCCTCCAATAACGAAGCAGAATATGAAGCACTCTTGTATGGGTTGCGTATGGCCAGCTCGCTCGGTGTCCGTCGCCTCATGGTCTATGGCGACTCAGATTTGGTAGTCAATCAAGTGATGAAGGAGTGGGATGTCAGAAGCCCAGCCATGACTGGTTATTGTAACGCGGTGAGGAAGTTGGAAAAGAAGTTTGAAGGGTTAGAGCTCCATCATATACCCCGACTGAAAAATCAAGCAGCAGATGATTTAGCAAAGATAGGCTCCAAGAGAGAAGCCATTCCCAGTAATGTGTTCCTGGAGCATATTCATGCACCTTCAGTTCAAGAAGATCCCTTCACTGAAGAACCCCCGCAGCCTAAGAGTGCCACAGATCTGATTGAAGTCGAGGTCCCAGCCGTGGTCGACTTGATCATGGAGGTGTTGGTCATCATTCCCGACTGGACAGTGCCATACATTGCATATATCCTTAGGAAAGAGCTCCCAGAGGATGAAGAAGAGGCTCGACAGATCGTCCGTCGATCCAAGGCCTTTACTATAATAAGAGGACAGCTGTTCAGAGAAAGTGCAACCGGGGTCCGCCAGAAATGCATAACGCCAGAAGAAGGTCGAGTGATCCTCCACGACATCCATTCGAGGACCTGTGGTCACCATGCGTCCTCTCGGACCATTGTGGCTAAAGCATACCGAGCTGGATTTTATTGGCCACGAGCAAATGAAATGGCGAAAGATATAGTCGACAGATGCGAAGGCTGCCAGTTCTACTCCAATATGTCGCACAAACCTGCATCAGCCCTGAAGACCATTCCACTCGTCTGGCCCTTTTTTGTTTGGGTATTGGACATGGTTGGTCCACTAAAGACTGGTAGGAGTGGCTTTACTCACGTGCTTGTAGCAGTCGACAAGTTTACCAAATGGATCGAAGCCAAGCCTATTAAGAATCTTGAAGCTAGTACTGCTGTCAGCTTCATCAGAGAGTTGATATTCAGATATGGGGTTCCGCATAGCATCATCACTCACAACGGATTGAACTTCGATTCTGATGAGTTCAGAACCTTCTACGCCTCACAAGGCACACGAGTCGACTATGCTTCAGTCGCCAATCCCCAGTCGAATGGACAAGCAGAAAGAGCAAATGGTCTGATTCTCAAAGGACTGAAACCCCGACTGATGCGAGATCTCAAGCACGCAACGGGCGCTTGGGTTGATGAACTTCCATTAGTCTTTGGGGATTGAGGACAACCCCCAATCGGTCGACCGGCCGAACTCCATTCTTCTTGGTCTATGGGGCTGAAGCTGTTCTACCGAGTGACTTGCTTCATAATGCACCACGAGTTGAGCTCTTCTCTGAAGATGAAGCAGAACAAGCTCGGCAAGACGCAGTCGACCTCCTAGAGGAGGAAAGAGAGGCTTGATCCAGTCGACCATTTATCAGCAAGACTTGCTTCGATTCCATGCTAGACACGTGAAGAGTTGGGCCTTTCAAGAGGGTGACTTGGTTCTTCGAGTGGATCAGCAGAAACCACACAAGCTCACCAAGCTTGGGAAGGTCCCTTCATTGTCACCAGAGTGTTCCACAATGGAGCATACCACCTTTACAGTGTCGAGCATAAGAAGGACGAGCCACGGGCTTGGAAAGCGGAGCTGCTCCGCCCCTTTTATACTCAAGTACTCATTTGAATAAAATGTAATAAGAAATACCTTTGTAATTTGTTTATCAAAGACAAGAGCTTTACAGTCCTCTTAAACGATTGATTGTTGCTTTTATTTGCGTCTGAAATCCCTTAGTGGGTGACTTAGCAGCGAATTTGTTTCTCCTAAGTTCAAAAGAAAATCCTACCGAGTGGTGAGCAAGCCTCTCACTCGGGGGCTTAGCTGCGAATCTGTTTCGCCTAAGTTTAAAAAAATCCTACCGAGTGGTGAGCAACCCTCCCACTCGGGGGCTTAGCTCCAGTCCAGTACTCGCATAAGTTTGAGAAATCCTACCGAGTGGTGAGCAACCCTCCCACTCGGGGGCTTAGCTGCAGTCCAGTACTCGCCTAAGTTTGAAAAATCCTACCGAGTGGTGAGAAAGCCTCTCACTCGGGGGCTTACCTGCGAATCCGTTTCGCCTAAGTTTAAAAAATCCTACCGCGTGGTGAGCAAGCCTCCCACTCGGGG
>NC_041388.1:648119950-648151475 GCF_002162155.2 Triticum dicoccoides | reverse complement strand
AAAAATCCTACCGAGTGGTGAGCAACCCTCCCACTCGGGGGCTTAGCTGCAGTCCAGTACTCGCCTAAGTTTGAAAAATCCTACCAAGTGGTGAGCAACCCTCTCACTTGGGGGCTTAGCTGTAGTCCAGTACTCGCCTAAGTTTGTAAAATCCTACCAAGTGATGAGCAACCCTCTCACTCGGGGGCTTAGCCGCAGTCCAGTACTCGCCTAAGTTTAAAAAAATCCTACTGAGTGGTGATCAACCCTCCCACTCGGAGGCTTAGCTGCAGTCCAGTATTCTCCTAAGGTTTAAAATCTGTCCCTATCTGCAAGGACGACGAGGTGCAGGTCGACCACGACCTTCTACTCCGAGCTACGCCACAAGTACAACATGCACTCCATCCCCATCCGCAAGGACGACGAAGTGCAGGTCGACCGCGGCCTTCTACTCCGAGCTACACCACAAGTACAATGTACGCTCCATCCCCATCCGCAAGGACGACGAGGTGCAGGTTGACCGCGGCCTTCTTCTCTGAGCTACGCCACAAGTACAACGTACGCTCCATCCCCATCCGCAAGGACGACGAGGTGCAGGTCGACCGTGGCCTACTTCTCCGAGCTATGCCACAAATACAACGTGCACCCCAACCCTGCCCACAGGGACGACGAGACGCAGGTCGATTGGACTCTCCACTTCAGGGCTACATCCCAAAGAGAAAATTCCATACGAAGGCAAATACAAACATATTCAGAAATAAACCAAGTTCAGATAGATCCTAAAATTTCCAGGCGACGGATCAAAAGTATTCGAGCATCAAGCCCGAAGGAGTTTAATGGTTACAGCAACCACTCGGCATCCCGAGGAAAATTTAAGGCAAGTTTAGATCTCAAAGTTTGTTCATTCGGCAGGAGGAGGGCTGGCAGGTTCAACGAATTCGTCCAAGTCGATTCCATCTGCAATCCGAGTGGTGGTAGCTATGAAAGTCTCCATAAAGGACTGGAAATCGTGCCTTTTGGTGTTGGCGACCTTGATCGCTGTCAGCTTGTCTTCGCGAGCTTCCTTGCAGTGGACTCTTACCAAGGACAACGCCACGTCAGCACCATACCGGGCAGAGGACTTCTTCCACTCTTGCACTCGACCAGGAACCTCATTGAGCCGAGTCATCAGAGATTCGAGGTCATTTTGAAGCATCGCCCTTGGCCAGAGTGATGAGTCGATCCATGAAACTGCCACCTTCAGACGAGCGAGGTAACTTGTCACACTCGCGACACGAGATTCCAGACGAAGCACATTCATGGCAGCCTCGTCACCGACTGGAGAAGCAATAGGGTCCAAACCTGTCTCGATCCGTCCAGTCTCCTCCTCAAAGTTTTGGCAGAATTCTGTAGTCAAGGAGTTAGTGAATTGACTGGACTGGACTAACTCACAAGTAGTAGAGCAGTCGGATTAAAAGGAGTACCTTCCAACATAAGAAAGAGCTTCTTGACAAGGTTCTCAGATAAGCTTCCACGTCATTTCTCTTACGAGTCGCGGATTCCAGCTTCTCATTCAGAGCCATCTTATCCTTCTTCAGACGAGTTACCTCTCGGTTGGATTCAGTGAGACATGACTTCAGCTTGCTTACTTCTTCTTCCAGCACTTCGACCGAAGCCAGCTTCTGGTTTGCAAGGGCAGTCTTATCTTGAGCTTCCTTCTACGCAGCTGCAAGGTCTAAGTCCTTCTTCTCCAGAGCCAACCTCATTTTCTCTGCAAAATAAGCAATCGGATCAAACAAGAGATCGAAGAAATATTTTAAAAAGGATGATCGACGCGAACAGTCGACAGGCAGTTACCTTCCATACCAGCAGCTTCATCTTGAGCTTTCTTCAACTTTTGTTGGGCCAGCTCCAAGTCAAGATTGAGTTGCCTCTACTTCTCCTAAAATTCGGCTAATTTAGAAATGAGAGTACAAGATTTCTGCAGAAGGTAAAAGACATATCAATCGACAAGATCAAAGATTATTTACTTCCGAGTGAATAAAACTTTAAAGTTGACTCAGACCCCAGCCGACTGCCCGCAGTCGACTGCGGTCTCGGGGACTACACCCAGTGGGTGCACTTGACGTGCCCCCACTGGTTCAGATCCCACTCGGCCGGTCTGCCCAAAAAAAAGAGAGAAGAACTATTCAGACCCCGGCCGACTGCCAGCAGTCGATCGCGGTCTCGGGGACTACACCCAGTGGGTGCACTTGGCGTGCCCCCACTGGTTCAGATCCCACTCGGCCGGTCCGCCCGGGTCGAGTGGAAGAAAGGAAAGGGAAAAGTACTCAGACCCCAGGCGACTACCCGCACTCGACTGCAGTCTCGGGGACTACACCCAGTGGGTGCACTTAGCGTGCCCCCACCGGTTCAGATCCCACTCTCCCAGGCCGAGTGGAAGAGCGCAAATGCTAAAGATAACAAAACACCCATTGAGTGTACAGATTCGAGGCAAACAATAAGAGATTGTATGAAAGAAAATATTTCAGGTAGCATATCCTAATAGAACAAGGTCAGTCGAAAGCCTACTTACCTAGACATTGGCCCGAAAAAAGCCTGGTTGTATGACTGGCATCGTAAGCAGCCTGGTTGTTCTCGTGCACCGTCTTCATCTGCTCCATCATCACGTTAGTCTGACGGATGGCCTCCGCAGCCGCGGCCGACTGGCTTTCCGAAACATGGTAGTTGGTGAAGAAGGGGGCAGACGACCCAGGTGCGGCAGCTTAGAGCTCCGAAGCATGGGATTGGACGACTGAAAGAAACACCGGTACAATCGACGGTGCAGGGCGCTCACTCGACAATGGGACGGCAAAAGTTACAGAGGCCCCACCTGCGTCTTCCGATTGCTGGACGGTTGGTGTTGGCATCGGTCCCTGCTGAGATGTCTTGCCAGTTGCTACTTTTTCGTTCTTTCTAGGCCTAGGGGCCACATCTTCATCATCATCCGGAAGCTCGATGACGTTGGGTGGGGCTGCAAATAAATCAATTGACCCCAAGTGAATCGCCAGAATTTAATCGACCAAATAATCAAGAACAAGATCATGAGAGTTTTACCTAGGTTGGAGGTAACCGCGTCTTCCATTTCCTCATCTCGGTATTGGTAGGAAGAAGTTCCAGATGTAGCAGCACTGCAAATGTCAACATTCAGTCGGTTATGTTCTGTTGCTCAAGTCGACCAAAAGATTGGGCCAGATGATTACCCGGAGATGGTGGGGATGGTCACTTTGATTCTGGGCTTCGGTGGTTTGGAGGATGTGTCCTTCAATGCTTTTGGCGCAGGAGGCGGCGCAGTCTTGAGCTGTTTCAATACCTTCTTAGTCAGCACCGGAGAAGACGTCCGAGGGCGCTTCGAAGATTGCCCAGTCGGTGCGGTCGCCAGGTTAGGGGTGCTCGCCGGGTCGTGAGCGTGCTTGGACCTCCTTTCTCTGCGAGAAGGCGAGTCGACCTCTTCTTCATCACTCGGGTCGTCGCTCTCCTCGTCCTCCTCTGCATCCGAATGCCACTCGCCACTCTCGCCCCCGCTCGCCTCTTCCTCGACATTTTGCTCCTGCACTCCATTGGGCATCGAGTACATATCAATAAGAGACTGAAAAGACAATGAACAAAAGAAAGACAATCGACCGTCAACAAGATGTTACATAGTAAATCAAGAAGACACTCGACAGTGCAGAATCATACCTGTTCCGGCTGGCACAAATGGTCGAATGGAACCACCCTCCTGGACCCCCGGGGGTTATCCTTGTTGCTGGTAATACCCCTCAGCCACTTCTCCACTGTGTCCTCACTAACATCCTCCGGGTGGATCCGAGTGGAATCCTCGAGTCCCGAGTACATCCACATCGGATGGTCACGAGCTTGGAGTGGTTGGATGCGTCGACTGAGGAAAACCTCCAGCAGGTCCATACCAGTCACTCTGTCACGGACAAGTTGGACGACCCGCTCGACCAACACCTTCACCTGCGCCTTCTCTTCTAGGATCACTCTCAAGAAGGAGGGCTTCTCCACTCGAGCCATGAAAAAGGGGGGAAGTCCATTCGACTGACCCAGGGTCGGCTGGTCCTTGCAGTAAAACCAAGTCGACTGCCAGCCCCGGACCGAGTCGGGAAGGATCATAGCTGGGAAGGTGCTCTTGTTCCTCATTTGAATTCCAAGGCCCCCGCACATCTGTATCACGTGCGTCCTCTCGTCACTCGGATTGGCCTTCTTGACCGTCTGGGAGCGACATGTGAATATGTGCTTGAAGAGACCCCAGTGCGGTCGGCAGCCCAAGAAATTCTCGCACATGGACACGAAAGCAGCAAGGCACACGATGGTGTTTGGAGTAAAGTGGTGGAGTTGAGCCCCGAAGAAGTTCAAGAAACCACGAAAGAAAGGGTGGGGAGGCAAAGAAAACCCGCGGTCGACATGAGTGGCGAGGAGAACGCACTCAACCTCCTGTGGCCGCGGCTCAATCTCGTTCCCCGGGAGCCGCGCCGATTCGTGGAGGATCAGTCCCCCCTCAACCAGATCATCAATGTCATCTTGGCTGATCGTCGAGCGGATCCAGTCGCCCTGGATCCAGCCAGGCGGCAGGCCGGACCTCGACGAGGATCCGCCCCGGCTGGTCCTCTTCCCTTTCGCCTTCGTCGTCGCCTTCTTCGCACGCTCCAACGCCACCGTCTTCTCCTTCCCCATGGCGGCGAACCGAGTCCGAGCGGAGCTACGGCACCGAGAGCAGAAGCAGGTGCAGCGGAGAAATCTGAGGAAGAGGAAGGAGAATGAGGGCGCACTGTTCAAAAGCCCCGGTCCGGTGCTTTATATAAGGACACTTCCGAGTGACTGACTTGTAGGCCTAGACGATCTTATCAAATCCCGCAACAGTCGCGCGCGTGATACATGGCAAAAAAGGTGGCACGGGGATCGAGGCGACCTGCCTAATCCGTCCCGATTACCGCGGCCTCCCCCGCCCAGAGCGCTTCCCAAAATTCGAATCCCGTGAAATCCGCAGATGGCAGAACAACCCACCAGACGGAAGATTTGTTCCATATCAACACTCGAAACTTAACAATGAAAGTTCACTCGACAAAACCAAGAATGGATCAAGGCGACTGAACAAGCAGTTGAAGTCATTATAAAGGTTCATTCGACCTTTGGGTGAGATATTCTCAAAGCACAAAAGCTAAATCAGAGGGGTTATCAACTCCTTCTCCACTCAAACCCTGAACCATTCGGGGGCTAATGATGAAGCTATGTACCTAGGGTAGGGTCATGGACCTGACCCAGACATCCTACCCTAGGACAGCACCCTAAAGCCAGGATCATTCAAAGAGTACCATCATCCACTCGACCATAGACGCTCCACTCGGAAGAGTCAATGTCACTCGACCGTCACAAAAGTCACTCTATGGGCAGAAGAGCTAAAGTCACTCTGCACGAACAACGGTCGAGCATTTACTTGTAAGCTTAATTGTCATTTATAGCACCTAAATACAGGCGTTACCAGTAACGTCTCCATCTTTATGTACCTTAAACCCTTTGTAACTGAGGGTGAGAGAGGTCTAGCGAACTCTATATAAGCCACCCCCCTCCTCAGGGACAAGGGTTCGCACCCCCTGTAACTCACACGCATATAATCCAGTCGACCGCCTCCGGGCTCCGAGACGTAGGGCTGTTACTTCCTCCGAGAAAGGCCTGAACTCGTAAAACTCGTGTGTACGATTCCTTCATAGCTAAGATCTTTGCCTCTACATCCCTAACCCCCCTATCTTATTGTCAGACTTAGAACCACGACACTGGGCTCTCCGGAAGCCCAACGGCGCAGCAGTCGACGACGACGGCGCCGACATGCTTCCTCCCGGTTTCCAAGAGCGCACTCGTGACCAGGGGCTGGTGACCACGGGGTGGGTTCCCCAGATGAGCATCCTGGCGCACGCCGCTGTGGGTGGGTTCCTGACGCACTGCGGCCGGAACTCGCTGATCGAGGGTCTCCTGTTCGGGCACCCTCTCGTCATGCTGCCCATCTGCGTGGCCCAAGGGCCCAACGCGCGGCAAATGAAGGTGAAGAATGTAGGGTTGCAGGTGGCGAGGGACGAGAGTGATGGGTCGTTCGACCGCCATGGCGTCGCGAGCGCGGTCCGGGCTGTCATGGTTGATGGAGAGGCCAGGAGGAGCTTCATGGCAGGTGCAGCGAAGATGCAGGAGGTCGTAGCTAATACGGAGCGGCAGGAGAGGTACGTTGACGAGTTTGTACATCGCCTTAGATCTTACACCGCCGAAGGCCATTTCCGTACAGTCGCGTCTGCCTCGCTTTGAGCCACTGACAGGTGGGTTAATGGCCCTAAGTCAGCTAAGATGAAGTCAGTGAATCTCAACCCCCTCATTACCTCAGACTTCATGAATTGTGTATTGTACTATGGATATAATTTTCAAGATTTTGTGATACTACTACCAAGTATAAACATCACTACCCATGTGTCCATTCAGTTCTACCACAACTAGGATCTATGATGTTCCTTTGGGGGCGACTATGTGTAAGGTGATTGGATTTTTTATGCCGATCAGTCATTTATTTTTCTTTTCTGTTCGATTAGGATCCAATAGTGACAACAATAACATAAAATATCCTAAAACTAAAAAGAATTAAATCATCAACATCTACAATGCCATTAGTCACCCCAATGGATATGAACAGAAGTTCCTCGCATGGTGGATCCTTGGTATGCACTCTCTTCTACTCTTCCAAACCCAGTGCGGTCTTAAAGGCTGAATGAAGGATTGTCTTTAAATAAATAAGAAAAGAAAAACTGGTATGTACGCTGCGCAAAGACATTTCTACTGGCGACGGTATGTGATGACAAGGGAACCCACCACTCGACTGTTCCAAAATTCGTGCAATAGGGTTTCCATGCTAGGAGCATTTCACTTTATTGTGCACACTCTCCTAGGTATGTCTATTTACGCCAGGTCATGTGGTCTACCACTTCCTGTGAGACACTACGACCTCCTTTGGTTTATATTTATAGGATAGAAAAATTGTACGAACAAAAAAATCATAAAAAATAAGATAACATGTATCTTAAATCGTATGAAGAGGAATAGAAAAAAAAGATGTTTTTTGGTTCGCATCATAAGACTTTTTTCATTGAGTCTAGATTAATATTTATTTTACTACGAAATATACAGGATAAGAATAATTCCTTCATGAAAATAGGATTCTATTCCTACAAATTAAAGAGTTCTAAAGAAATTTTTTCTATTGAACCCTATCCTATGAAATTCCTACATAATTGGCCTACAACAGAGTTGCATGCATGCGCTCCTCATTCTCTCTTCTCTCTTCCAAACAAAACCACCATTTTATTCCACCTTGCCTAACTTAAATCAGCTATGTCTTTTAAACCCATATTTTGATTTCTCGAACTTATTATATAACCAAATTCCTCGCGTAAAAACCTGCAGGTTGATTTTTTTTGTGTGGTTCCAATCTATTTTTTGAATTGAGTGTATTTGTTTTTATAAACGAGTAAAATCAGTTTTTGGAATGAGTGAATTTCACTTTTAAAATAGAGTGAAATCAGTGAAAATTGTTTTTGAAACGAGTGAAACCATGTGTTTAAAAAGAGTGAAATTTGTTTCTTGATTTCTTAGAATCATTTTTGAAATGACTAACAATAACACCTCGCAGTCCACAAAAACACCTCTTCTCAAACATAGTTGAAAAGACTAATAAAATAAATCAAGTAAAATGTGAGAACAAGATACACCGCTCCAGGTGAGGCCGAGTAGCACAGTCCTACTTGACCACTGCGGCCGGGCGTGGAAGTAAGCGTCGACACTCGACACTACCCAACAAATACACGGAATCTCATTTCGCCAAGTCCACCGCGTGAGCAGAGCACTGAGCACGAACAGAGAGCACCACCAAGCTCCCGATTCTAGGCCACGCACCGCCAAGTGGACGAGCTAGCAACCTCCTGATCTTCGCCATGGACGACGCCGGATCATCATCCTCGCCGCTGCGCGTCGTGATCGTCCCGTGGCTCGCGCTGGGCCACCTGCTCCCGTACATGGAGCTCGCCGAGCGGCTCGCGTCCCGGGGCCACCGAGTGTCCTACGTCTCCACGCCGCGCAACCTCGCGCGCCTCCCGCCGCCGGCGCCGCGCGTGGAGCTCGTGGCGCTCCCGCTGCCGCGCGTGCACGGCCTCCCCGACGGCGCCGAGTCCACCAACGACGTCCCGGCACACCAGCGGGAGCTCCACTGGAAGGCCTTCGACGGCCTCGCCGCGCCCTTCGCGGAGTACCTGGCCGCCGCGTGCGCCGACGAGGCCACGACGCCTCACTGGGTCATCGCCGACACTTTCCACCACTGGGCCGCCGCCGCCGCCCTCGAGCACCGGGTGCCGTCCGCCATGCTTCCCCCGACCGCTGCCTTGATCGCCACCGTGCTCAGTCACAGCCAGCCGTCGGAGCACGACGGAGCGCGCGCTCCTCCCCGTTATGAGCAAGAGGGGAGGGAACCGATTTACAGCAACCATGGCGTGTCGGGCATGTCCATCATGCAGCGCTTATTGTTGACAAAGGAGAGGTGCACGGTCGTGGCCATCCGGAGCTGCGTCGAGTGGGAGCCCGAGTCTTTCCCGCTGGCGGCCACGATCCTCGGCAAGCAGGTCGTGCCCCTCGGCCTTCTGCCGCCCTCAGCCGATGCAGCCCGCCGTGCCGCCGCCAGCGGGGCAGAGCACGCCACCGTGCGCTGGCTGGACGCGCAACCTCCCGGCTCGGTGCTGTACGTGGCGCTGGGGAGCGAGGTGCCGCTGCGCGTGGAGCAGGTGCACGAGCTGGCCCTCGGGCTGGAGCTCGCCGGGACGCGCTTCCTCTGGGCTCTCAGAAAACCCAGCGGCCCCGGCGCGGCCGCCGTCGATGCCGACATCCTCCCTCCTGGTTGCCAAGAGCGCACGCGTGGCCAGGGGCTGGTGACCACGGCGTGGGTTCCCCAGATGGGCATCCTGGCGCACGCGGCCGTGGGCGGGTTCCTGACGCACTGCGGCCGGAGCTCGCTGATCGAGGGCCTCCTGTTCGGGCACCCGCTCGTCATGCTCCCAATCTTCGGCGACCAGGGGCCGAACGCGCGGCAAATGGAGGCGAAGAAGGTGGGGCTGCAGGTGGCGAGGGACGAGGACGACGGGTCGTTCGACCGCCATGGCGTCGCGGCGGCGGTCCGGGCCGTCATGGCTGACGGAGAGGCCAGGAGGGGCTTCGTAGCAGGCGCAGCGAGGATGCAGGAGGTGGTAGCCGATACAGAGCGACATGAGAGATACATCGACGAGTTTGTGCAGCAGCTTAGATCTTACTCCGCCGCAGGTGCAACGAACTGATGACAATTTCACTACTGCCAAATACTAAATCAGTAAAATCGTTCCAGATTACTTTGGAAACCACACATTCAAAGAATTTATCGGTGGTGCACTGATTCAAGTTCTTATACAGGAAACACATTCAAGTGGTTTCTTCATATGCATCTTACTCAAGTTGTCTCTAGTCTTTAATTTATTCTGAGAAAACAACCATGGGAACACACAAAGTTCAGGAGGGATTTTCAGTTTCAAAACAACAGGAAGGTAGAGATAGGCGTATAGTTGACTTGGCGGTCATCTGAGACACCCTGTATAGTTTTATTAACCTCATTGGCAATATGATACAAGTCCCATTGCTGGTTGACCAAAGGAGCGGTGACCAACAATCCTCCAAAAACATGGTCATGTTACCTTCCAGCGATACCCTAAAATGACAGCTTTGGAGGCCCAGATGACCCCTTTCCAGATGAAAGAAGCACAAGTGTCTTTAAAACAGACTACATTGGGTTTAGTATTTGCTACTGTACAAATCATCTACAATAAGTTGTGGTGCCCTCGAAATCATTCCACATGCAGTTGGCCATTTGAGTGTTGATCATTTCTAAAGCCCATTTGAGGAGTTTAAAAAAGGAGAGTACGTAAACAGGGATACTCGCTAAACAGGAGTAAGAGTAAGCATGACAAAGTTCAGTCTAAACAAGTCTAAATCATTGCTTCCCCAAGCAATCACTGTGACATGCCATATTTTTTTGCTAAAACATAAAAGAAAGGCCATCAAGGCCTGGAGCTCCATCAGAAGAAGAACAAAAAGCAACATCTTTCACTTCCTCCTCGGAGAAAGGTGCATCAAGTGAATTCTTTTCCTTAAGTTAACTTTCCCTCTTGTCTAAAGAAGTCTTCTTTAAGGGATGATATGTGAGGTCTGTTCTCAAAGCAAACAAGATAATCTGGTTGCTACTTATATCGTCCTCCACTTCAGTTACATTACAAGGCCCTCATGTCTCGCTAGTTCATGGATAGGGTTTTCCTCTCCCTTTGATTAGCAAGATGTACTTGTATCCCCCTAGAGAAAATATCTATCCCTAGATCTCTAGCCTTAGTTTCTTCCATCACCCAAAGATGAAAAGCTATTTATTTCTATAATAACCTCCTGCATTCTAGCATGATCTACATAAGACACATAGGATATCATAGATTTATATCTAAGAGATCATACTCCTCCAACATACTTTTCTTGTGGTCTCTCATTGCAGACTCTATGTTAGCACCCCAACCCATTTATGCTTTCTTAAATTTTCTTACTTTAAATTATTGCCAAACATCTATAGAGTTGGAACAATCACAGTGACTATTCCAAGCTTCCTAATAGTTTCAAGAAGTCAATCAAGAAGTCAGTCCTAGCCAACCACAATTTCTCAAACTTAAACTAGATTTACCTAGGTGTCTTGTTATACGCAGGTTCCCACAGAAAAAGTGACATAATCACTGCCAAGCCTCCAGCAGCAGATAAAGGGAAAATAGCATCTAAATTTGTGGTGCAAAAGATCCTATCAATCCTAGACATAATGAAGTTTCTCTGGTTGTTAGCTCAGGTAAACTGTCTACCAGATAAGTGAATGTGCATGAGAGACCAGATATCTACCCATGCATTAAACCTATCACGTCATTTAAAATCCAGAGAGTCACTATTCTTATCAGATTGATATCTAACTAAGCTAAAATCCCCACCTATAACAGTAGGAACATGGCACTCAATGAACAGATCATGCAATTCAGTTATGAAAAGTTGGATCCAGGAATTGACTTATTTTTACGAGCTGCACCACAACAAAACTTGCAGGTTACAAAAGTACTCACAATGCTCTTCCCCGCTGCCACCACTAAAGCCCCACACACGCACACAGAAAGCAGACCAAAGTAGCCAGACAAACAAAAACTCCACCAACTCAACACGAGAGCAGTCAATCATCGCATGTCTCTTCATCAATCATCAATGGGGGTGCATGGCAATGAAGGCACGCTGATGTTCTCCTCCATCGCGCTGCTGCAGCAAAGGTTCAGCGAGCTGGAGAGGATCAAGGAGAAACAGGAGGTCAGGCTTTACCACATACTCGCCCTCGCGGACCCGACTTCACTCACATTGTCAGTAACAAAACCAGAATTGAGTGGAGCCGCCGGTCAGATGATTCTTCCACTCAGAGCTGCTGCATCCATACAGGCCTCTGTGTGGCACTACTGCCTTCTGTCCAGTCGTGCCAGCCACCAAAACTGCTTCGGAATGCAAAACCATCCAGCTCGGCAGCGATTCACTCACCGTGGCCCAGCGAGGCCTACAAGCACGCGTGCAGCGAAGTTGATGCCTGACACCTCAGTGCACCTCTAGATTACTACTAATGTTACTAGAAATGTTGTCCTAAGCTGTTAGCCTTCGCAGTCTCCTCGGTGTTACTGTCGCTGTTTTCCGTAGCCTATTATGTTTTCCCTCTTTTCTCTTCTTCGGTTGTATGTTGCAACAAGGGCAGGAGGTTGGTGAGCTGTAATTATTGCCAGTAGTACAATGGTGCTAATTGTTTACTTTGTTACCTTGTCCCACAGAACTGCCAGAATCTTCTAGCTCCGCACTATCATCTGAGTATGAAACTAGCTCTGCAGGACAACCATTTTCTGTTATATCAGGGCACTCGTCGTCATCATCGCTGTCGGAAGAATTACCAGAGTCCTTCTTCTTCCGTTTGATAATCTTTTTTGACATCAGCCGGTTGACACCCTTGTTGTCAACGTCTACACATTCGCTGCTTATTGGCTTGAAACATACTTTGCTGACCTTTCTTGCATTAGCTTCAAGTATCTCAAGTTCATAAGCTTGAGTTGCTTCTCGTTCATCTTGGTGATCAGATCCTTCGTCCTGATATTCACCATTCTCCTCGCTTTTATCCCTTTCGAGTATCACAAGCATTTTCCCACCTTCTTCTGGTATATAGCCAAAGGATTCACAAACAAAACCAGACACGGTCTCGTACTGATGGCCCTCTGGTATTTTAACACCAAGCTCTTCAGAAAGATCGTCTATAGATGTGTTTGCATCGACAACAAATGTTCCATCTTCCAGCATTACTATATTACCTGTTTTCTTCTGGATTTCCTCCTTTGAATCATTCTCATCAAAGATTTCACCGACTATTTCTTCCACCACATCTTCTAATGTCACGATACCAATCGTTCCACCATACTCATTGAGGACCACTGCCATATGAACCTGCCTGATCCGGAACTCTCTCAGCAGGTTCCAAACGGACATGGAATCTGGGACAAAGTATATAGGCATATGTGCGATTTCCTTCACAGTGATGTCCTTCAACTTCTCAGCCTCTTCAACATATTCAAGCATGTCCATTGCATATACAATTCCCACGATATTATCTATGCGCTCCTCAAATACAGGAACTCTAGAGTACTGGTGGGTTTCCCATAGGTTTTTGAAATCAATCAGTGTTGCGGCTGCATCAATTGCAACCACATCTACCAAAGGTGTCATCACCTCCCTTACATGTGTGTCTTTAATCTCGAGCACATTCTCAATCATATCCTGCTCGTCTTCTGCAATTGCACCACTCAACTCCGCTCCCCGGAGCATTAGCTTCAGTTCATCTTCAGTCACATATGGCTCACTTCTTCCTTTAAGGCCTAGAAGCTTTAGAATTCCCATGGATATAATTGTAACAATACGCCCAACGGGGTACAGGATGATTGAAAGCCAAGCGATTGGTCTGACCACAAACCTGGCAACTTCTGTGGCATTGTGGACTGCAACATTCTTGGGTGTGATTTCTGTAAGAAGTAGAACGGCGACAGTCATGACGCCTGTTGCTGCACTGACACCTGCTTCACCGAACATTGCTGTGGCCGCCTCGGTGACAATTGCCGTTGCGCCAATGTTAACCACAGTTGTGCCGATGAGTATGGTTGTGAGGAAGCGAGTGACATCATTTCGGAGCATTTTGAAGACGCCGTTCTCGGGTTCCTTATCGGCCAGCTCACGGACCTTCCAGGGCCAGAGCGTGGTGATGGAGGTCTCGGCCATGGAGAAGAAGGCGGAGAGGCCGAGTAATAGGGCGAGAATAAGGCCCTGCTCCCTGAGCAGCTGCAGAACCTGCAGCACCGTGGGCCAGCTCCCTCGCAGTCGCAGCGCCACCCAGCCGACCACATCGGCCGCCTCCACCGCCGTGGACGCCCCCGCGCCTGCTCCCGCCGCAGCGGCCCCCGCGGCAAGCGCCCGATGGCACCACACCGCCGCCAGCGCGCTGCAGATAAGCGCCACCGCGACCCTCCTCGCAGCCGCCAGCCGGCCGCCCGATTCATCCTCAGCCTCCGCCGCCAGGGGAGGAGAAGCCGCCGGCCGGCCCGATTCATCCGCAGCCTCCACCCCCAGCGAAGGAGCAGCCGTCACCCGGAGGGAAGCGGGCGTGGGGACGAGCAGGGGGCGCCTGGCGACGCCGCGGAGCCACGGGCGGCAGGGGGAGCGGGAGGCGGAGCGGTACGGGGGCTTGGTGGGGGCGCGGGGCGACTGGATCTGGAGCCGCGGGAGCCTGCTGCCGGCGAGGAGCAGCGAGGCCGTGGAGGGGAATGGGGTGGAAGGGGGCGACATGGCGCCGGCCGGCGGCGGAATTGTGAGGTGGATTGGACGGGCGGGGGCGGAGGGTGGTTGCGTGAGGGGACGAAGCGGGGATGATGCCATCGAGCCGGAGGTGCGGGGGTGGGGCCGGCGGCCGGTGCGCAACAAACCTGGCCACGTGGGCATGGGCCGGCGCGGCATGGACGTGTCGGACATTTGTAAATGGGCTGCGCCGTGACGGCCCGAAGGCCCGGCCATGGGGATCGGCCCGGCACAACACAGCTGCGGGCCGGCCCATGTTGCTTTTCAGCTTTGTGGGCCATTTCAGCCATCCGAGCCTTTTATTTTTATTCTTATTCTGAAAATTCTAAATTAAGAGGAAAATGTTGAAAAATCTAAAATAATTAAGAAAAATACAAAAAAACCTCAAAAGAGACAAAGTGTCATATGAATAAGTATTTAGCTTTATTAGTAGATGTCTCATTAAAACATTCTAGGTAAAACTCCCCTTGAAGCAGAGTACAAAGCTTGCTCAAAATTACAAAAAGAAAATAAAATTACAAAGATTACAACTGATCTTCTAGTTGTTCATTGTCTAGCTAAAGATTTTAGAACATGGATGTAGATCTGTGCTATGTGTGGTGTGTTGGGCTCTTTGTCTGGCTAGTTTCCCATCTTTCATGGTCATTAGTGTCCTAACCATATTAATTGTGAGATTGGTTCCTCTCTCGCTGAGTATTATTCCAATTAGAATGAAAGCAGACTCCAATGATACCATTGAGACGAATACACTTAACACATCTTGTGCTAATATGTCAATCACTAGATATGTAAGCTTGTGGTCATGCCACCACTGCAAATGTTGAAGTCATCATCATTTTTTTTACAGGGAAAAGAGAGCGTTATATATTACTTTGTACCCAGAGTACTGTCTTTCAAGATTACATCAGTTATACTATAAGGCACCCTGCCCATCACAAAAAAACTGCCATTAGCTCTACCATAAGCAGCAAGTTTATGAGCAGCCTCGTTGCTCTCTCTTCCAATCTTTGTTATTCTCCAAGATGGAGAATTCTTCAGCAAGTCCAAAGAATCGTTGTAAGTAGCCCACCATCTTGGCAGGATCACAGAATTTGCATTGAGGGCCTCAATCACAGCTGCGTAGTCTGTCTCGAACATCGTCGGACCAATATATACTTTTTTCCAGAGCTCGCATGCCTAAAAGCATCGCCTGCCCTTCAGCCTCTTCAGCATCACTGCAATCAGGAAGGGTCCAACCCGCACTAAACAAAATCTCGCCATTGCTATTTCTTGCAATGATTTCCGCCGCAGCCAAACCCGTACCAACAATAAAAGATGCATCGGAATTTACCTTCATAGAGCCAACAGGGGCCCTAGTCCAAGCATTGGATGCATGAGCACTAAACTCTTGTTTTGCTCTAGGCATTTCAACCACAGGACTCTTGCCCTTTAAGTCATCCGTTGAATTAATGCATAAGATAGTTCCAGTAATTAGACAAGAAGATGACAGATTCGGCGATGGAGACAGTACGTTCATGATGCACAATGCCGTCGCGTAAATACCAGGCTCTCCATAACAACAACAAAATCTTATCTCTGGAGGTGCTGTCACATTGGCTAAGTAACATCAACATCCAATCGGGACCGGAGCAAGCGAAACAATCTTCTTTCAGCAAAGACCATACCCCCCCTCATTGCTTCTCTGAGAGCTCTAGCTTTAGTGCAGCGAACAGTAGCATGGTGTGCATCCTCAAGCTCCCTACCACAAATATTGCAAATGCTATCATGTTCCAAAGTCCTCTTCAATTTGTTTTCTTTTGTTGGTAAGGAATCAGTAGCGGCTCTCCACGCAAATATTCTGGCCCTGTGGGGAATGTGTGCTTTCCAAATGAGGTTCCAAAGAGACTCTCTTCCATTGCCGTGGCTATGTGATGTTTCTTCCTAGCTTGTCCCATTTTTTAGGTTCAGCCCCAGTTTGTAAGCGCTCCTCACCGTAAAGCAACCATTCTTTTCATAATTCCAAGCCAGCAAGTCATCAACAGGTCTTGAAGGTATTTTAATTTTGCATATCTCAATAGCATCAAAATCATGGAATAGACAATGAACCAAAGGCCTATTCCATACATTTGTGTTTGGCATAATCAATTGGTTCACCCAATGAATTCTGCTTCTGCTTTTAAGGGACAGGACCGACATCCCCTCTTGGCGAGGGATCCAATTATCTCTAAGAATCTTGTCAGATTTCGGGTTCCGGCAGACCCTTGAGGTTCGAACACTGGGGTGCGCGCGGAGATTTCGCCTCCTACCTACCTGCACCCCTCCGCCTCGCTAAGATCTAAGCTAAGGAAAGAACAACACAAGAGACACAGGGTTTATACTGGTTCGGGCCACCATTGTGGTGTAATACCCTACTCCAGTGTGTGGTGTGGTGGATTGCCTCTTGGGCTGATGATGATGAACAATACAAGGAAGAACAGCCTCGCGAGGGTCTGTTCTTGGCTGGGGCGATGAACTGCTGGGAGGAGCTCAGTCACCCTTCTCTCTCTCTCTACCTGAACGCCGACAGTAGCCCCCGGGCCCAAGGCGCGCCCGGACTTGGCCGTGCAGGGAGGCGGAAGGGCAAGAGCGAAGCGCCGCGGGCCCTAACAGCATGTGGTCTTGGGCGCCGCGTGGCGGTTGATTGGACGTGGGCGTCTCCACTTTCCCATGGCGCCTCGGCAACTGCACGGATTGGACAAGCCCCTACATGCAAAGCGGGTCATGATTACCTGCGATCGTGGAGGTCGGCGGTTGGCCTTTGCCGGCCATAAGTACGGAACAGCGCGCGCCCTTCCAGTCCATCCCTTCTTGCTTCTCCTTCTTCCCGGTCCTTGCTCCGTCTTGCTGCGATGGCTCCGATCCGTCGGTTCTCGACGGCAGAGAAGGGAAAGGCTCCCCGAGAGGAACCAGACCCGCTCCCGCCGAAGAAACGGCTCGCCCTCCGCGGCCCGGACGAGGGGGCCCATCAGGTGGTGTCGAGGCCCTGGTGCGAGCGGGCACCGCCGGGGTTCCCGCTTCCCTTGTATGCCCACATCGAGGGCTGTGAAGGAGTTGATGCTGATCGCCACGGGCGGCGCCGCCATCTGCGCCGATGGGTCACGAAGGTGTGGGTCGTCCCCCCTGGGGTCCACACCGAGGGCTCCTCCCGAGAGTTCGTGCTGCACGCCGCCATGCCTCCTTAGTCTTGGATTCGCCTTCCTCCCTTCTTCGCCTCCATCATCCCGCAGGGAGAACTCCTGGAGCTTTGGCTGCAGCACGCCGGTTGCAGCACCCTCGCGACCGAGGCAGAGGTCGCGGTCGTCGCCCCGGGCGAGGTCTTCATGACTCAGGGATAGAGCGAAGTCGCCCGGGTTTGCAGGACAAGCGGCGCCTTCATGATCCACTTGGAGTACGACGGTGCTTCGGTGATGTTCTTCAAGGTCTTCGATGCGAACGGGCGTCGGCTGGAGTGCTGCCCCGAGAGAGGTGGCCGGGACCCTGCTGCGGTGAGGACTGGGCCCGCCGACCGCTCCCTTGGCGGCTCCTCAGGCGGTGGAGGCGTCGAAGGTTCCAGCGACTCCGGCGAGCTCTTCACGACTCCGGGGACGAGCGACGACAGCTACGAGCCCCCGAGCCGGCGCCGCTCCTGGAGCAGGGCGGGCTCGTCAGGCCGTCGCCACCTCTGATCTGGATGGGGTTGGCGCCGGTGCTTGACGGCCCACTGTTGATGATGACGTCTTTTGCAGGGGCGCGCGTAGTTAGCATCCTTTTAGGATCTGTTCCCTGCGAGGAATCAAAGACGCGTCCCGTGGGGGCTTGTAAGGTGCATGTGATCCTATTTTGTTAATGTAACCCTTGTCGTAGAATTGTGCGAGTTGCTCATTCCGTCTTGGCTCAGTTCTCCCTTTCGAACCTCACAAGGGCTTGGTGCTCTGCGCCGACAGGTCCCAGTCCCAAGGCGGCTTCAGCCGTTGCTGGTATGCCAGGTCGCAATGCCGTGGTCAAGGCCAGGAGGTGAGCGACCCAGAGTTCGGTAAGAGCCCCTGAGTCACGATGCTCAGGAGGTCTCCTCTCTTTTTTTTGGCGCTCAAGCAGCCGTCGTTCGGTGAGAAAGGAGAGCGGCGTCGCTAACACGGGATTGCATTAGGTGCGGGGATGGTGCCACGGTAGCTGGCGCTTCCGGGTGGTGACTTATCTCGAGAATCAGGGGTCGCTCTCTGGTGTGTCGCCGGGTCCGTGCATCGGCAGGCGTGAGGCTGCTCGGCAAGGTCCTCGCGTGTCCCTCCCCTCTCGCCTTTGTTCCCCTTTCTGATCTACGTCCTCGGGTCCCGGCCCTCGAGCGAGTCTCAGCCGTCGCTGGTATGCCAGGTCGCAATGCCGTGGACAAGGCCAGAGGGTGAGGGCTGGAGAGCCAGTAGGAGCCCTGAGTCGCGATGCTCAGGCACCCCCCCTTTAACGTGCAAGCGGTTCGCGCGGATGAGAGTGAAGAAGACACCGCAAGGGCCTCGCCTGACGCGACTCCTTTAGGAGATCCTGTAAACCCATCATAGAAAGAACGAGGGGTTGCCATGACAATTGACAGTCAGCCGTTGGTTGCTTCCGAGGGGCGATGAGGCACTGAAGGCTTGATGAGGTGGCGCCATGCGGGGCTGCTGCGGCCAGAGCTCAGCCATTCAGGTTTGTCGGCGTTGCAGGGACGGACCCATGCGCAAGCGTCGTGCCGTTTGGGAGCAGTTCCGTCAGTTGGCGTCAGTTGAGCGGGCAACTAGGTCAAACACATTAGCCGCGAAGGAGTGGATTCATTCAAATAGATGCTGGGAAGGCGGACATCACTGGGTCAGGCCCGAGCGACTTGGGGATGATGCGACCCGAGGGGCGCCCCCAACAAGGTAAGCTAACAATATGAAATAAAAAGGGATACATGCCGCAGGGACGGACCCACGCGGCCTGGGAATAATGCAGCCCTGGGGGGGCGCTCCCAGCTGGAAATGAAACTTGAAAGATGTCACCTGATGATGTTGAGGATGAAGGACTGTTGGTGTAGCAGACTCGGTGGGCTGCGGAAGCCGATCCTCACGAGCCCCCAGGCCTAGGGGCCTCGGGAGGCTCCGGAGGCGCTGGTGGCTCCTCACGGACCATCTCCATCTCCGCCAGGGCTGTGGAACGCCTGGCCTCTTGTGCCTCCATGATGCCCCTCATGAGGCGCTGGTACGTGGCAGCCGCGTTCGGTAAGCCGTAAGGCATGCGAACGTAGTTGTGGGGTGGACCTCCGCAGTGCCCCACTCGCGAGGGCCAGAGGCGCTCCAGAGAGGCGACTCAATTGAGCCCTGGTATGTCGATGCAGACGCGCAGCCCACCATCCTTGCCTGGATGGGGAGCCACTGCTAGTAGGCGGCGGCCGCCTTTCATGACTCTTGACTCCTGTAGCTCCTGAATGGCCTTGCTGACGAACTCCTGAGGGTCTGGCTCTCCTTGACTTACTCCTTCTTAAGGGAAACGTGCTTCGAAACACGCCTCCATGTGGTGCCCAAGCGCCTCCCTCATGACCCTAGCCAGGTCGGTGGCCCTCCAGGGGAGAGCCCCCGAGCCCTGCCTGAGGAGGGCGCCGGGCGCGCTTTCCTATGCGATGGAAGAAGGTTCCCCCTGGGCAGGCGCGGGCACAGAGGGGCCTGCCTCCTGAGGGGCCGGGCCGGACGATGTCTTCTTCTTCTTGGGGGCGGTCTCGGGACGCCTCCTGCTTCCGCGATCCGGGTCTTCCAGTGACGCGGCCTGAAAGGATCGCTCCAGGGAACACATCGCGTCCTTCTCTTCACAGGGCACCGTGATGACTCCGCTACTTCCTGGCATCTTTAGGACGTTGTAGCCGTGGTGAGTCACGACCATGAACTTGGCCAGCGTTGGGTACCCAAGGATGGCGTTGTACAGCAGGCGAATGTGAGCGGCGTCGAAGTCGATGAGCTCGGTGCGGTAGTTGTCGCGTGCCCCGAAGGTGACAGGGAGGCAGACCTGCCCAATCGGGGCCGTGGAGCCGTCGGTGACTCCGGAGAAAGGCTTGGTTGGCAGAAGCTGGCTGTAGGGCACTTGGAGATTGTTGAATGTTTCCACGGACAGGACGTTGAGCCCTGCCCCACCATCGATGAGGGTCCTGATGACCACCACGTTGCTGATGATTGGGGAACAAAGCATCGGGAGGACTCCGGCTGTAGCCGCACACTTGAGCTGATCTGCTGAGCTGAACATGATGGCGCACGCCGACCACCTGAGAGGGCGCGTGGCTTCGAGCTTGGAGAGGACTGCATTCACTTCGCGGGCGAACTGCTGGAAGATGCGTTGAGAGGCTGGGGCTTGAGCCCCGCCCAGGATGCAGGCGATCGCGCGCGGCTCCTGGAAGCCCCCAGCCCCCTCGTCCTAGTGGCAGTCCTCGTTCCTCCTTGGCTACGGCGGCAGCGGAGGGAGGCCTACGTTGCCTTGTGGGAGATCCTCGCGAGGCTGATCCCTCCAGTCTCCCTCGCGAGGCGGATCTTGCCAGCGATCCTCGCGAGGTTGATCGCGCCACCCTTGGCGCGGGCCACGGTCTTCCCAGCGTCCTGCGTTCCTTCCTCCTCCTCGACCTTAGCCCCGGTCACCGCGGTCGGGGCGACGGCCGATCCTTCCTTCTCGCACGGCTCGGAGCTCTTGACATTCGTTGGTGTTGTGGGTGTGGAGGTCGTGGTACACACAGTATCGACTGCCCTTGGGAGGTTCGGGCAGATCTCTGCCCCGCTTGGTGTCTGGTTCTGCCGCGAGCATGGCAGCCCCCTTGCGCTTCACATCCTTGGCCTTGGGGTCTGCGGCAGGCAGCTCGAGGAGGGAGAGACACCCTTCCTCGGCCCTGGCGCACTTGGTTGCCAAGTTGAATAGTTCTAAGGAAGTGCACAGGTCTTCATGCATCGCCAACTCCTCCTTCATCTTGACATCGCGCACGCCGTCGGAGAAGGCCGAGATGATGGCCTCCTCGGTCACCTTGGGAATCTTGAGGCGTGCATTGTTGAAGCGCTGGATGTACTTCTGCAGGGTCTCCCCGTGTTGTTGCTTGATGCGGCGCACGTCGCTCACGGTGGGTGGCCGGTCGCGAGTACCTTGGAAGTTGGCGATGAAGCGGGTGCGCATCTCGTCCCAGGAGGAGATCGTGCCCGGGGCCAGGTTCAGGAGCCAGGTGCGGGCCCCGTCCTTGAGCGCCATGGGAAACCAGTTCACCATGACCTTCTCGTCTCCGTTGGCAGCTTCGATGCCCAGCTCATAGAGCTGGAGGAACTCCGCAGGGTCGGCCGTGCCATCGTAACGAGGAGGCAGGTCTGGCTTGAACTTGCCGGGCCACGTGACGCTGCGTAGCTCGATGGTGAAGGCACGACAGCCTGATGTGGCCACGGGAGGCCTTGGGTGACGGAGAGCTTGGTCTTGCATGTCCTCACGCGCTGCAGCTGGGAACAGCGCGGGGTCTTGGCGTGCGGGAGCAGGAGCATGGCCGTGACGTGCTGGAGCAGGGAGCGCCCGGGCAGCTTCTTGCGGGCGAGGGGCTTCTTGGCAGCTCTGCTCTTGCCGCGCTGGCACCTGACGGAGCGGGTTCCGCCCAGGGGCCACGCGCCTTGGAGCCATGGCGCCTTCTAGAGGAGGAGGCGGCCGGGGCGCCGCCGGAGCCTCGTCGCCCGCGTGGGGCGGGATGCGGTGCAGCGGAACGGACGGCGCAGGAGAGCCCCCTGCGGACGAGCTCGGCGACGCGGTCAAGCCATTCTTCGTAGACGTCGTCGACGGGACGGTAGTGCAGGAGCTCATTTGCCACGATGAGCGCAGCTCGAGCCTCCATGGGTGCACGGAGCGCGCGGGACGAAGAACCAGCTGGTGTGAGCGAGGGAGTAGCGGTGCGGTCGTCTTGCCGCACTGACAGATGCTGAGACGATGCTTGCTGCTCGTCCCCCGCCGGGCCGGTGGCGGTGTTGACGGCAGGTGACGGGGAACGGCGAGGACGCCCGTCGACAGGAGCCGTCTGGGCGACGCGGGAAGCGAGAGCGGCCCGGCGCTCGGCACGGGCCCGACGAGCGTCAGACATGGGCGCGATGGTCGGAGGAGAACGGGGTGGTGGAAGACGAATTCCGGCGCACCCCTACCTGGTGCGCCAAATGTCGGATTTCAGGTTCCGGCAGACCCTTGAGGTTCAAACACTGGGTGTGCGCGGAGATTTTGCCTCCTACCTACCTGCACCCCTCCGCCTCGCTAAGATCTAAGCTAAAGAAAGAACAACACAAGAGACACAGGGTTTATACTGGTTCGGGCCACCGTTGTGGTGTAATACCCTACTCTAGTGTGTGATGTGGTGGATTGCCTCTTGGGCTGATGGTGATGAACAATACAAGGAAGAACGGCCTCGCGAGGGTCTGTTCTTTGCTGGGGGGGGACGAACTGCTAGGAGGAGTTCAGTCACCCTTCTCTCTCTCTGATTTCGATCTGATTCTTGATCCTCGATCTCTGTCTCTAACCTTCCTTTTACCTTGAACCCGAACCCCCGAACCTTGTGGGTGGTTGGTCCTATTTATAGGCAATGGCCCTGGGCCTCTTCCCAAATATTGAGCGGGAAGGGCGCCAACAATTGGCCATTTTGAAGGGGAACATCTAGTACACTTATCCTGACTAAAGTTGGTCCTCGCCTGCACAAAGCTCTGGTGGTGACGCCGTCTTGGGCTCCACGATGACCTCCATCTTACGGTCCTCCTGGTCTTGGTCTTGTTGCACCGAAACGGCAACCTTTGCCTGATGCCTCGGTACTCCGCGGCTGCGCTTGCCCCCTTTGCACCAAAGGGGAAAGGAGGACACTGCGCGGGTTGGCGCCCGCCTGGCGCCCTTGGTCGTCATGGCTTGCGTCACGGGCACCTCGTGAGGTACCCCGCCTTGATCTCTCCGCCTCCTCGTGAGCCAGCCTGGTGAGGCCGTGCCTGAGGAAGCTCCGTGTCATCCGCCCCGCGAGGCTTGGCCCCTCACGAGGGTCTTGGGTCTGTGTTGATGAAGATGGGCCGTGCTGGGGCCCCCTTTGAGCCACGCCGCAGGCCGCAGGCAGGCAAGTCTGGGGACCCCCATTCCCAGAACGCCGACAAATCTAGATACTTTTCCATTTCTCACTCTCCATATCATGCCCTTTTTTAACAACTCAAGGCCATGTTCAATCCCTCGCCAAACAGGAGAAGCATCCGAGGGGAAGACCGTACCCAAAAGATTACCTTTTGGGTAATACTTCGACTTCAAAGATTTTGCACACATACTGTTTGGCCTTTGAATAAGTCTCCATGCTGTTGGAAATATGCCCTAGAGGCAATAATAAAATGGTTATTATTATATTTCCTTGTTCATGATAATTGTCTATTGTTCATGCTATAATTGTGTTATCCGGAAATCGTAATACATGTGTGAATACATAGACCACAACACGTCCCTAGTGAGCCTCTAGTTGACTAGCTCGTTGATCAGAAGATATTCATGGTTTCCTGACTATGGACATTAGTTGTCATTGATAACGGGATCACATCATTAGGAGAATGATGTGATGGACAAGACCCAATCCTAAGCATAGCACAAGATCGTGTAGTTCGTTTGCTAGGGCTTTTCCGAATGTCAAGTATCATTTCCTTAGACCATGAGATTGTGCAACTCCCGGATACCGTAGGAGTGCTTTGGGTGTGCCAAACGTCACAACGTAACTGGGTGACTATAAAGGTGCACTACGGGTATCTCCGAAAGTGTCTGTTGGGTTGGCATGAATCGAGACTAGGATTTGTCACTCCGTATGACGGAGAGGTATCTCTGGGCCTACTCGATAATGCATCATCATAATGAGCTCAATGTGACCAAGTGGTTGATCACGAGATCATGCATTACGGTACGAGTAAAGTGACTTGCCGGTAACGAGATTGAACGAGGAATTGGGATACCGACGATCGAATCTTGGGCGAGTAATGTACCGACTGACAAAAGGAATTGTATACGGGATTGATTGAATCCTCGACATCGTGGTTCATCCAATGAGATCATCGAGGAGCATGTGGGAGCCAACATGGGTATCCAGATCCCGCTATTGGTTATTGACTGGAGAGTCGTCTCGCTCATGTCTGTGTGTCTCCCGAACCCGTAGGGTCACACACTTAAGGTTCGGTGACGCTAGGGTTGTTGAGATATTAGTATGCGGTAACCCGAAAGTTGTTCGGAGTCCCGGATGAGATCCCTTATGTCACGATGAGTTCCGAAATGGTTCGAAAGTGAAGAATTGTATATAGGAAGTCTAGTTTCGGCCACCGGGAAAGTTTTGGGGGTCACCGGTATTGTAACGGGACCACCGAAAGGGTCCCGGGGGTCCACCGGGTGGGGTCACCTATCCCGAAGGGCCCCATGGGCTGAAGTGGGAGGGAACCAGCCCCTTATGGGCTGGTGCGCCCCCCTTGGGCCCCCCCTGCACCTAGGGTTGGAAACCCTAGGGGTGGGGGCGCCCCACTTGGCTTGGGGGGCAAGCCACCCCCCTTGGCCGCCGCCCCCCATCTAGATGGGATCTAGAGGGGCCGGCGCCCCCCTGGACCCCTATATAAAGAGGGGGGAGCGAGGGCTGCGCACCGAAGCCCCTGGCGCCTCCCTCTCCCTCCTGTGACACCTCTCCCTCTCGCTGAGCTTGGCGAAGCCCTGCCGAGATCACCGCTGCTTCCACCACCACGCCGTCGTGCTGCTGGATCTCCATCAACCTCTCCTTCCCCTTGCTGGATCAAGAAGGAGGAGACGTCTTCACCAACCATACGTGTGTTGAACGCGGACGTGCCGTCCGTTCGGCGCTCGGTCATCGGTAATTTGGATCACGACGAGTACGACTCCATCAACCCATTCTCTTGAATGCGTCTGCTCGCGATCTACAAGGGTATGTAGATGCACTCCCCTTTCCCTCGTTGCTAGATAAATCCATAGATTGATCTTGGCGATGCGTAGAAAATTTTAAATTCTGCTACGTTCCCCAACAGTGGCATCATGAGCTAGGTCTATGCGTAGTTTCTATGCACGAGTAGAACACAAGTTGTTGTGGGTGTTGATTTTGTCAATTTACTTGCCGTTACTAGTCTTATCTTGATTCAGCGGCATCGTGGGATGAAGCGGCCCGGACCGACCTTACACGTACGCTTACGCGAGACTGGTTTCACCGACTGACATGCACTAGTTGCATAAGGTGGCGAGCGGGTGTCTGTCTCTCCCACTTTAGTCGGATCGGATTCGATGAAAAGGGTCCTTATGAAGGGTAAATAGAAATTGGCATATCAGGTTGTGGTTTTGGCGTAGGTAAGAAATGTTCTTGCTAAGAAACCTATAGCAGCCACGTAAAAATTTGCAACAACAATTAGAGGACATCTAACTTGTTTTTGCAGCATGTGCCGTGTGATGTGATATGGACAAAAGGATGTGATGAATGATATATGTGGTGTATGAGATTGATCATGTTCTTGTAATAGAATCACGACTTGCATGTCGATGAGTATGACAATCGGCAGGAGCCATAGGAGCTGTCTTAATTTATTTATGACCTGCGTGTCAATATATAACGTCATGTAATTACTTTACTTTATTGCTAAACCATTAGCCATAGTAGTAGAAGTAATAGATGACGAGACAACTTCATGAAGACACGATGATGGAGATCATGATGATGGAGATCATGGTGTCATGCCGGTGATAACGATGATCATGGCGCCCCAAAGATGGAGATCATAAGGAGCAAAATGATATTGGCCATATCATGTCACTATTTGATTGCATGTGATGTTTATCATGTTTTACATCTTATTTGCTTAGAACGACGGTAGCTTAAATAAGATGATCCCTCGTAATAATTTCAAGAAAGTGTTCCCCCTAACTGTGCACCGTTGCGAAGGTTCGTTGTTTCGAAGCACCACGTGATGATCGGGTGTGATAGATTCTAACGTTCGAATACAACGGGTGTAAGCCAGATTTACACACGCAATACACTTAGGTTGACTTGACGAACCTAGCATGTACAGACATGGCCTCGGAACACAGAAGACCGAAAGGTCGAGCATGAGTCGTATAGAAGATACGATCAACATGAAGATGTTCACCGATGTTGACTAGTCCGTCTCACGTGATGATCGGACACGGCCTAGTTGACTCGGATCATGTTTCACTTAGATGACTAGAGGGATGTCTATGTGAGTGGGAGTTCATTGAATAATTTAATTAGATGAACTTAATTGTCATGAACTTAGTCTAAAATCTTTACAATATGTCTTGTAGATCAAATGGCCCACGCTAATGCTGCCCTCAACTTCAACGCATTTCTAGAGAAAACCAAGCTGAAAGATGATGACAGCAACTATACGGACTGGGTCCGGAACCTGACGATCATCCTCATAGCTGCCAAGAAAGATTATGTCCTAGAAGCACCGCTAGGTGACGCACCCATCCCAGAGAACCAAGACGTTATGAACGCTTGGCAGCAGCATGCTGATGATTACTCCCTTGTTCAGTGCGGCATGCTTTATAGCTTAGAACCGGGGCTCCAAAAGCGTTTTGAGCAACACAGAGCATATGAGATGTTCGAAGAGCTGAAAATAGTTTTCCAAGCTCATGCCCGGGTCGAGAGATATGAAGTCTCCGACAAGTTCTTCAGTTGTAAGATGGAGGAAAATAGTTCTGTCAGTGAGCACATACTCAAAATGTCTGGGTTGCACAACCGCTTGACTCAGCTGGGAGTTAATATCCCGTATGACGCGGTCATTGACAGAATCCTTCAGTCGCTTCCACCGAGCTACAAGAGCTTTGTGATGAACTTCAATATGCAGGGGATGGAAAAGACCATTTCCTGGGGTATATTCAATGCTGAAATCAGCGGAGGTGGAGATCAAAAAGGAACATCAAGTGTTGATGGTGAATAAAACCACTAAGTTTAAGAAAGGCAAGGGTAAGAAGAACTTCAAGGACGGCAAGGGGGTTGCCGCGCCCGGTAAGCAAGCTGCCGGGAAGAAGCCAAAGAATGGACCCAAGCCCGAGACTGAGTGTTTTTACTGCAAGGGAAGTGGTCACTGGAAGCGGAACTGCCCCAAATACTTAGCAGACAAGAAGGCCGGCAACACTAAAGGTATATGTGATATACATGTAATTGATGTGTACCTTACCAGTACTCGTAGTAGCTCCTGGGTATTTGATACCGGTGCGGTTGCTCACATTTGTAACTCAAAGCAGGAGCTGCGGAATAAGCGGAGACTGGCGAAGGACGAGGTGACGATGCGCGTCGGGAATGGTTCCAAGGTCGATGTGATCGCCGTCGGCACGCCACCTCTACATTTACCTACGGGGTTAGTTTGAAACCTCAATAATTGTTATTTAGTGCCAGCTTTGAGCATGAACATTGTATCAGGATCTCGTTTAATTTGAGATGGCTACTCATTTAAATCCGAGAATAATGGTTGTTCTATTTATATGAGAGATATGTTTTATGGTCATGCCCCGCTGGTGAATGGTTTAATGAATCTCGAGCGTAATGTTACACATATTCATAGTGTGAATACCAAAAGATGTAAGGTTGATAATGATAGTCCCACATACTTGTGGCACTGCCGCCTTGGTCACATAGGTGTCAAACGCATGAAGAAGCTCCATGCAGATGGACTTTTGGAGTCTCTTGATTACGAATCATTTGACACGTGCGAACCATGCCTCATGGGTAAAATGACCAAGACTCCGCTCTCAGGAACAATGGAGCGAGCAACCAACTTATTGGAAATCATACATACTGATGTGTGCGGTCCAATGAGTGTTGAGGCTCGTGGTGGCTATCGTTATGTTCTCACTCTCACTGATGACTTGAGTAGATATGGGTATGTATACTTAATGAAACACAAGACTGAGACCTTTGAAGAGTTCATGGAATTTCAAAGTGAGGTTGAGAATCAACGTGACAGGAAGTTCTTGCGATCAGATCATGGGGGAGAATACTTGAGTCACGAATTTGGCACGCACTTAAGGAAATGTGGAATAGTTTCACAACTCACGCCGCCTGGAACACCTCAGCGTAATGGTGTGTCCGAACGTCGTAATCACACTCTATTGGATATGGTGCGATCTATGATGTCTCTTACAGATCTACCACTGTCATTTTGGGGCTATGCTTTAGAGACTGCCGCATTCACTTTAAATAGGGCTCCGTCGAAATCCGTTGAGACGACACCGTATGAATTATGGTTTGGGAAGAAACCTAAGCTGTCATTTCTAAAAGTTTGGGGATGCGATGCTTATGTCAAGAAACTTCAACCTGAAAAGCTCGAACCCAAGTCGGAAAAATGCGTCTTCATAGGATACCCTAAAGAAACTATTGGGTATACCTTCTACCTCAGATCCGAAGGCAAGATCTTTGTTGCCAAGAATGGATCCTTTCTAGAGAAAGAGTTTCTCTAGAAAGAAGTAAGTGGGAGGAAAGTAGAACTTGATGAAGTATTACCTCTTGAACCGGAAAGTGGCGCAACTCAGGAAAATGTTCCTGAGGTGCCTGCACCGACTAGAGAGAAAGTTAATGATGATAATCATGAAACTTCAGATCAAGTTGCTACTGAACTTCATAGGTCCACAAGGACATGTTCCGTACTAGAGTGGTACGGCAACCCTGTCTTGGAAATCATGTTGTTAGACAACAGTGAACCTTCGAACTATGAGGAAGCGATGGCGGGCCCAGATTCCGACAAATGGCTAGAAGCCATGAAATCCGAGATAGGATCCATGTATGAAAACGAAGTATGGACTTTGACTGACTTGCCCGATGATCGGCGAGCCATAGAAAATAAATGGATTTTTAAGAAGAAGACAGACGCAGATGGTAATGTGACCATCTACAAGGCTCGACTCGTCGCTAAGGGTTATCGACAAGTTCAAGGGGTTGACTACGATGAGACTTTCTCACCCGTAGCGAAGCTGAAGTCCGTTCGAATCATGTTAGCAATTGCCGCATTCTATGATTATGAGATATGGCAAATGGACGTCAAAACGACATTCCTTAACGGCTTTCTTAAGGAAGAATTGTATATTATGCAGCCGGAAGGTTTTGTCGATCCTAAGAATGCTAACAAGGTGTGCAAGCTCCAACGCTCAATCTATGGGCTGGTGCAAGCATCTCGGAGTTGGAACATTCGATTTGATGAGATGATCAAAGCGTTTGGGTTTACGCAGACTTATGGAGAAGCCTGTGTTTACAAGAAAGTGAGTGGGAGCTCTGTAGCATTTCTCATATTATATGTGGATGACATACTGTTGATGGGAAATGATATAGAATTCTTGGAAAGCATAAAGGCCTACTTGAACAAGTGTTTTTCAATGAAGGACCTTGGAGAAGCTGCTTATATATTAGGCATCAAAATCTATAGAGATAGAACGAGACGCCTCATTGGTCTTTCACAGAGTACGTACCTTGACAAGATATTGAAGAAGTTCAATATGGATCAGTCCAAGAAGGGGTTCTTGCATGTATTGCAAGGTGTGCAATTGAGCACGGCTCAATGCCCGACCACGGCAGAAGATAGAGAAAAGATGAGTGTCGTCCCCTATGCCTCGGCCATAGGGTCTATTATGTATGCCATGCTGTGTACCAGACCTGATGTAAACCTTGCCATAAGTTTGGTAGGAAGTACCAAAGTATTCCCGGCATGGAACACTGGACAGCGGTCAAGAATATCCTAAAGTACCTGAAGAGGACTAAGGATATGTTTCTCGTTTATGGAGGTGACGAAGAGCTCATCGTAAAGGGTTACGTCGATGCTAGCTTCGACACAGATTTTGATGACTCTAAGTCACAAACCGGATACGTGTATATTTTGAATGGTGGGGCAGTAAGCTGGTGCAGTTGCAAGCAAAGCGTTGTGGCGGGATCTACATGTGAAGCGGAGTACATGGCAGCCTCGGAGGCAGCACAAGAAGCAATCTGGGTGAAGGAGTTCATTACGGACCTAGGAGTCATTCCCAATGCATCGGGCCCGATGACTCTCTTCTGTGACAACACTGGAGCTATTGCCCTTGCCAAGGAGCCCAGGTTTCACAGGAAGACCAGGCATATCAAGCGTCGCTTCAAATCCATTCGTGAAAGTGTTCAAAATGGAGACATAGATATTTGTAAAGTACATACGGACCTGAATGTAGCAGATCCGTTGACTAAACCTCTCCCTAGAGCAAAACATGATCAACACCAGAACTCTATGGGTGTTCGATTCATCACGATGTAACTAGATTATTGACTCTAGTGCAAGTGGGAGACTATTGGAAATATGCCCTAGAGGCAATAATAAAATGGTTATTATTATATTTCCTTGTTCATGATAATTGTCTATTGTTCATGCTATAATTGTGTTATCCGGAAATCGTAATACATGTGTGAATACATAGACCACAACACGTTCCTAGTGAGCCTCTAGTTAACTAGCTCGTTGATCAGAAGATAGTCATGGTTTCCTGACTATGGACATTAGATGTCTTTGATAACGGGATCACATCATTAGGAGAATGATGTGATGGACAAGACCCAATCCTAAGCATAGCACAAGATCGTGTAGTTCGTTTGCTAGAGCTTTTCCGAATGTCAAGTATCATTTCCTTAGACCATGAGATTGTGCAACTCCCGGATACCGTAGGAGTGCTTTGGGTGTGCCAAACGTCACAATGTAACTGGGTGACTATAAAGGTGCACTACGGGTATCTCCGAAAGTGTCTGTTGGGTTGGCACGAATCGAGACTGGGATTTGTCACTCCGTATGACGGAGAGGTATCTCTGGGCTCACTCGGTAATGCATCATCATAATGAGCTCAATGTGACCAAGTGGCTGATCACGGGATCATGCATTACGGTACGAGTAAAGTGACTTGCCGGTAACGAGATTGAACGAGGTATTGGGATACCGACGATCGAATCTCAGGCGAGTAACGTACCGACTGACAAAGGGAATTATATACGGGATTGATTGAATCCTCGACATCGTGGTTCATCCGATGAGATCATCGAGGAGCATGTGGGAGCCAACATGGGTATCCAGATCCCGCTGTTGGTTATTGACCGGAGAGTCGTCTCGGTCATGTCTGCGTGTCTCCCGAACCCGTAGGGTCTACACACTTAAGGTTCGGTGATGCTAGGGTTGTTGAGATATTAGTATGCGGTAACCCGAAAGTTGTTCGGAGTCCCGGATGAGATCCCAGACGTCACAAGGAGTTACGGAATGGTCCGAAGGTGAAGAATTGTATATAGGAAGTCCAGTTTCAGCCACCGGGAAAGTTTCGGGGGTCACCGGTATTGTACCGGGACCACCGGAAGGGCCCCGGGGGTCCACCAGGTGGGGCCACCTATCCTAGAGGGCCCCATGGGCTGATGTTGGAGGGGAACCAGCCCCTGATGGGCTGGTGCGCCCCCCTTGGGCCTCCCCTGCGCCTAGGGTTGGAAACCCTAGGGGTGGGGGCGCCCCACTTGGCTTGGGGGGCAAGCCACCCCCTTGGCCGCCGCGCC
>NC_041388.1:648057580-648119811 GCF_002162155.2 Triticum dicoccoides | reverse complement strand
CTAGAGGGGACGGCGCCCCCCTGGACCCCTATATAAAGATGGGGGAGGGAGGGCTGTGCACCGAAGCCCCTGGCGCCTCCCTCTCCCTCCCGTGACACCTCTCCCTCTCGCTGAGCTTGGCGAAGCCCTGCCGAGATCACCGCTGTTTCCACCACCACGCCATCATGCTGCTGGATCTCCATCAACCTCTCCTTCCCCCTTGCTGGATCAAGAAGGAGACGTCTTCCCTAACCGTACGTGTGTTGAACGCGGAGGTGCCGTCCGTTCGGCGCTCGGTCATCGGTGATTTGGATCACGACGAGTACGAGTCCATCAACCCCGTTCTCTTGAACGCTTCCGCTCGCGATCTATAAGGGTATGTAGATGCACTCCCCTTTCCCTCGTTGCTAGATAACTCCATAGATTGATCTTGGTGATGCGTATAAGATTTTAAATTCTGCTACATTCCCCAACACATGCTTGCTTCGCCAACAAAGTTTGGTTGAAAATTCTCATGTCCCGGAATCCCATTCCGCCTTGCGATTTAGATTGAGTCATTCTATCCCATGACATCTAGTGCACTTTTTGCTTATTTTGCTCATCACCCCACCAAAAATCTCTGATGAGTTTTTCATACTGATCACAGAAACCAGCCCCCATCTTGAAAATGCTCATAGTATACGTGGGAATAGCATGTGCCACTGATTTCACAAGGTTGTCTTTCGCTCCATGAGGCATAAACCTCTCATCCCAGTTTGTTAGCCTTTTAGTGAAGCATGCCAAAATAGGTTGGAAAAGTTTACCTTTCATGCGGCCTTCCGGGGTTGGCAGTCCCAAATATTTCTCCTCAAAAGTAGTTGTTGTAATCTCCAAAATACTTGTGATATTCTTCCTGGCCGGTTCAGGACATGCCTGACTAAAGAAAATAGAGCATTTTCTGGGACTAAGAAGTTGACCAGTACCTTGTTGGAATAAAGAAAGAGCATCTTTCACACCTCGAGCTTGATCTTCGGTTGCTTTAAAGAAGAGCAAACTATCATCCGCGAACAGCAGATGTGAAATCCCTAGGTTTCCCCTAGCCACTTTAATTGGGGTGATGATTCCATCTTCACACTGCATGTTCAGAGCCATGGATAGTCCCTCAGCCACAAAGAGGAACAAGTAAGGGCTTAACGGTCACCCTGCCTGAGGCCCCTCGAAGGGTAAAAGTGTTGGGGAACGCAGTATTTCAAAATTTTCCTACAATCACGCAAGATCTATAGGAGATGCATAGCAACGAGAGGGGAGAGTGTGTCTATGTTGTTGGGGATCGTAGTAGAATTTTAAAATTTTCTACGCATCACCAAGATCAATCTATGGAGTCATCTAGCAATGATGGAGAGAGGAGTGCATCTACATACCCTTGTAGATCACGAGCGGAAGCGTTCAAGAGAACGGGGTTGATGGAGTCATACGCGACGTGATTCAAATCACCGATGACCTAGTGCCGAACGGACGGCACCTCCGCGTTCAACACACGTACAGTTGGGAGACGTCTCCTCCTTCTTGATCCAGCAAGGGGGGAGGAGAGGTTGATGAAGATCCAGCAGCACGACGGCGTGGTGGTGGAAGCAACGGTGATCTCGGCACGGCTTCGCCAAGCGCTGGGAGACGGAGGAGTGTCACGGGAGGGAGAGGGAGAGGCCAGGGGCTTGGGTGCGCATCCCTCCCTCCCCCCACTATATATAGGGTGCCTAGGGGGGTGCCGGCCCTAGGAGATCCAATCTCCTAGGGGGGCGGCGGCCAAGGGGGTGCCTTGCCCCCAAAGGCAAGGGTGGCGCCCCCCACCCCTAGGGTTTCTAACCCTAGGCGCAGGGGGAGGCCCAAGGGGGGCACACCAGCCCACTAGGGGCTGGTTCCCCTCCCACTTCAGCCCATGGGGCCCTCCGGGATAGGTGGCCCCACCCGGTGGACCCCCGGGACCCTTTCAGTGGTCCCGGTACAATGCCGGTGACCCCCGAAACCTTCCCGATGGCCGAAACTGGACTTCCTATATATAAATCTTTACCTCCGGACCATTCCGGAACTCCTCATGACGTCCAGGATCTCATCCGGGACTCCGAACAACTTTCGGGTTACCATGTGCTAATATCTCTACAACCCTAGTGTCACCGAACCTTAAGTGTGTAGACCCTACGGGTTCGGGAGACGTGCAGACATGACCGAGAAGCCTCTCCAGTCAATAACCAACAGCGGGATCTGGATACCCATGTTGGCTCCCAAATGCTCCACGATGATCTCATCGGATGAACCACGATGTCGAGGATTCAATCAATCCGTATACAGTTCCCTTTGTCAATCGGTATGTTACTTGCCCGAGACTCGATTGTCAGTATCCCAATACCTTGTTCAGTGTCGTTACCGGCAAGTCACTTTACTCGTACCGTAATGCATGATCCCGTGATCAACCAATTGATCACATTGAGCTCATTATGATGATGCATTACCGAGTGGGCCCAGAGATACCTCTCCGTCATACGGAGTGACAAATCCCAGTCTCGATTCGTGCCAACCCAACAGACACTTTTGGAGATACCTGTAATGTACCTTTATAGTCACCCAGTTACGTTGTGACGTTTAGCACACCCAAGGCACTCCTACGGTATCCGGGAGTTGCACAATCTCATGGTCTAAGGAAATGATACTTGACATTCAGAAAAGCTACAGCAAACGAACTACACGATCTTTGAGCTAAGCTTAGGATTGGGTCTTGTCCATCACATCATTCTCCTAATGATGTGATCCCGTTATCAATGACATCTAATCTCCATAGTCAGGAAACCATGACTATCCTTTGATCAAAGAGCTAGTCAACTAGAGGCTCACTAGGGACGTGTTGCGGTCTATGTATTCACACATGTATTACGATTTCCGGATAACACAATTATAGCATGAACAATAGACAATTATCATGAACAAAGAAATATAATAATAACCATTTTATTATTGCCTCTAGGGCATATTTCCAACAGTCTCCCACTTGCACTAGAGTCAATATTCTAGTTACATTGTGATGAATCGAACACCCATGCAGTTTTGGTGTTGATCATGTTTTGCTCTAGGGAGAGGTTTAGTCAACGGATCTGCTACATTCAGGTCCGTATGTACTTTACAAATCTCTATGTCTCCATTTTGAACACTTTCACGAATGGAGTTGAAGCGACGCTTGATATGCCTGGTCTTCCTGTGAAACCTGGGCTCCTTGGCAAGGGCAATAGCTCCAGTGTTGTCACAGAAGAGAGTCATGGGGCCCGACGCATTGGGTATGACTCCTAGGTCGGTAATGAACTCCTTCACCCAGACTGCTTCTTGTGCTGCCTCCGAGGCTGGCATGTACTCCGCTTCACATGTAGATCCCGCCACAATGCTTTGCTTGCAACTGCACCAGCTTACTGCCCCACCATTCAAAATATACACGTATCCGGTTTGTGACTTAGAGTCATCCAGATCTGTGTCGAAGCTAGCACCGACGTAACCCTTTACGACGAGCTCTTCGTCACCTCCATAAACGAGAAACATTTCCTTAGTCCTTTTCAGGTACTTCAGGATATTCTTGACCGCTGTCCAGTGTTCCATGCCGGGATTACTTTGGTACCTTCCTACCAAACTTACGGCAAGGTTTACATGAGGTCTGGTACATAGCATAGCATACATGATAGACCCTATGACCGAGGCATAGGGGACGACACTCATCTTTTCTCTATCTTCTGCCGTGGTCGGGCATTGAGCCGTGCTCAATCTCTTACCTTGCAATACAGGCAAGAACCCCTTCTTTGACTGATCCATTTTGAACTTCTTCAATATCTTGTCAAGGTACGTACTCTGTGAAAGACCAATGAGGCGTCTCGATCTGTCTCTATAGATCTTGATGCCTAATATATAAGCAGCTTCTCCAAGGTCCTTCATTGAAAAACACTTGTTCAAGTAGGCCTTTATGCTTTCCAAGAATTCTATATCATTTCCCATCAACAGTATGTCATTCGCAAGAACTTGATTTTCATGTCACGTTGATTCTCAACCTCACTCTGAAATTCCTTGAACTTTTCAAAGGTCTCAGACTTGTGTTTCATTAAGTAGACATACCCATATCTACTCAAGTCATCAGTGAGGGTGAGAACATAACGATAACCACCGCGAGCCTCAACACTCATTGGACCGCACACATCTGTTGGGGAACGTAGTAATTTCAAAAAAATTCCTACGCACACACAAGATCATGGTGATGCATAGCAACGAGAGGGGAGAGTGTTGTCTACGTACCCTCGTAGACCGGCAATGGAAGTGTTGACACAATGTAGAGGAAGTAGTCGTACGTCTTCCCGATCCAACCGATCCAAGCACCGAACATACGACACCTCTGAGTTCTAGCACACGTTCAGCTCGATGACGATCCCCGAACTCCGATCTAGCAAAGTGTCGGGGAAGAGTTTCGTCAGCACGACGGCGTGGTGACGATCTTGATGTTCAACTGTCGTAGGGCTTCACCTAAGCACCACTACAATATTATCGAGGATTATGGTGGAAGGGGCACCACACACGGCTAAGAAAACGATCATGTGGATCAACTTGTGTGTCTAGGCGTGCCCCCTGCCCCCATATATAAAGGAGCAAGGGGAGGAGGCCAGCCGGCCCTATAGGCGCGCCAAGGAGGAGTCCTCCTCCTAGTAGGAGTCCTACTCCTACTAGGAGGAGGACTCCTCCTTGGGGAAGGAAGTGGGGAGGGAGAAGGAAAGGGGGGCGCCGCCCCCCTCTCCTAGTCCAATTCGGAGCAGGAGGGAGGAGGCGCGCGGCCCACCCTGGCTGCCCCTCTCTCTCTCTCCACTAAGGCCCATATGGCCCATTACTTCTCCCGGGGGGGTTCCGGTAACCCTCCGGCTCTCTGGTTTTCTCCGAAATCACCCGGAACACTTCCGGTGTCCGAATATAGCCGTCCAATATATCAATCTTTATGACTCGACCATTTCGAGACTCCTCGTCATGTCCGTGATCACATCCGGGACTCCGAACTAACTTCGGTACATCAAAAACTCATAAACTCATATAACTGTCATCGAAACCTTAAGCGTGCGGACCCTACGGGTTCGAGAACAATATAGACATGACCGAGACATGTCTCCGGTCAATAACCAATAGAGGAACCTGGATGCTCATATTGGCTCCTACATATTCTACGAAGATCTTTATCGGTCAGACCGCATAACAACATACGTTTGTTCCCTTTGTCATCGGTATGTTACTTGCCCGAGATTCAATCGTCGGTATCTCAATACCTAGTTCAATCTCGTTACCGGCAAGTCTCTTTACTCGTTTCGTAATACATCATCTCGCAACTAACTCATTAGTTGCAATGCTTGCAAGGCTTATGTGATGTGCATTACCGAGAGGGCCCAGAGATACCTCTCCGACAATCGGAGTGACAAATCCTAATCTCGAAATACGCCAACCCAACATTTACCTTTGGAGACACCTGTAGAGCTCCTTTATAATCACCCAGTTACGTTCTGACGTTTGGTAGCACACAAAGTGTTCCTCCGGCAAACGGGAGTTGCATAATCTCATAGTCATAGGAACATGTATAAGTCATGAAGAAAGCAATAGAAACATACTAAACGATCGGGTGCTAAGCTAATGGAATGGGTCATGTCAATCACATCATTCTCCTAATAATGTGATACCGTTAATCAAATGACAACACATGTCTATGGTTAGGAAACATAACCATCTTTGATTAACGAGCTAGTCAAGTAGAGGCATACTAGTGACGTTTAGTTTGTCTATGTATTCACACAAGTATTATGTTTCCGGATAATACAATTCTAGCATGAATAATAAACATTTATCATGATATAAGGAAATAAAATAACAACATTATTATTGCCTCTAGGGCATATTTCCTTCAGTCTCCCACTTGCACTAGATTCAACAATCTAGATTACACAGTAATGATTCTAACACCCATGGAGCTTTGGTGCTGATCATGTTTTGCTCGTGGAAGAGGCTTAGTCAACGGGTCTGCAACATTCAGATCTGTATGTATCTTGCAAATCTCTATGTCTCCCACCTGGACTAGATCCCGGATGGAATTGAAGCGTCTCTTGATGTGCTTGGTTCTCTTGTGAAATCTGGATTCCTTTGCCAAGGCAATTGCACCAGTATTGTCACAAAAGATTTTCATTGGACCCGATGCACTAGGTATGACACCTAGATTGGATATGAACTCCTTCATCCAGACTCCTTCGCTTGCTACTTCCGAAGCAGCTATGTACTCCGCTTCACATGTAGATCCCGCCACAACGCTTTGTTTAGAACTGCACCAACTGACAGCTCCACCGTTTAATGTAAACACGTATCCGGTTTGCGATTTAGAATCGTTCGGATCAGTCTCAAAGCTTGCATCAACGTAACCATTTACGATGAGCTCTTTTTCACCTCCATATATGAGAAACATATCCTTAGTCCTTTTCAGGTATTGCAGGATGTTCTTGACCGTTGTCCAGTGATCCACTCCTGGATTACTTTGGTACCTCCCTGCTAGACTTATAGCAAGACACACATCAGGTCTGGTACACATCATTGCATACATGATAGATCCTATGGCTGAAGCATAGGGAACATCTTTCATTTTCTCTCTATCTTCTGCATTGGTCGGGCATTGAGTCTTACTCAATTTCACACCTTGTAACACAGGCAAGAATCCTTTCTTTGCTTGATCCATTTTGAACTTCTTCAAAATTTTGTCAAGGTATGCGCTTTGTGAAAGTCCAATTAAGCGTTTTGATCTATCTCTATAGATCTTAATGCCCAATATGTAAGCAGCTTCACCGAGGTCTTTCATTGAAAAACTCTTATTCAAGTATCCCTTTATGCTATCCAGAAATTCTATATCAGTTCCGATTAGTAATATGTCATCTACATATAATATCAGAAATGCTACAGAGCTCCCACTCACTTTATTGTAAATACAGGCTTCTCCAAAAGTCTGTACAAAACCAAATGCTTTGATCACACTATCAAAGCGTTTATTCCAACTCCGAGAGGCTTGCACCAGTCCATAAATGGATCGCTGGAGCTTGCACACTTTGTTAGCTCCCTTTGGATCAACAAAACCTTCTGGCTGCATCATATACAACTCTTCTTCCAGAAATCCATTCAGGAATGCAGTTTTGACATCCATCTGCCAAATTTCATAATCATAAAATGCGGCAATTGCTAACATGATTCGGACAGACTTAAGCATCGCTACGGGTGAGAAGGTCTCATCGTAGTCAATTCCTTGAACTTGTCAAAAACCTTTTGCGACAAGTCGAGCTTTGTAGACAGTAACATTACCGTCAGCATCAGTCTTCTTCTTGAAGATCCATTTATTCTCAATTGCTTGCCGATCATTGGGCAAGTCAACCAAAGTCCATACTTTGTTTTCATACATGGACCCCATCTCAGATTTCATGGCTTCAAGCCATTTTGCGGAATCTGGGCTCACCATCGCTTCTCCATAGTTCATAGGTTCATCATGATCTAGTAGCATGACTTCCAGAACAGGATTACCATACCACTCTGGTGCGGATCTTACTCTGGTTGATCTACGAGGTTTAGTAGTGTCTTGTTCTGAAGTTTCATGATCATCATCATTAGCTTCCTCACTAATTGGTGTAGGTGTCACAGAAACTGGTTTCTGTGATGTACTACTTTCCAATAAGGGAGCATGTACAGTTACCTCGTCAAGTTCTACTTTCCTCCCACTCACTTCTTTCGAGAGAAACAACTTCTCTTAGAAAGTTTCCGAATTTAGCAACAAAAGTCTTGCATTCGGATCTGTGATAGAAGGTGTATCCAATAGTTTCCTTTGGATATCCTATGAAGACACATTTCTCCAATTTGGGTTCGAGCTTATCAGGTTGAAGCTTTTTCACATAAGCATCGCAACCCCAAACTTTCAGAAACAACAACTTTGGTTTCTTGCCAAACCACAGTTCATAAGGCGTCGTCTCAATGGAATTTGATGGTGCCCTATTTAACGTGAATGCGGCCGTCTCTAGAGCATAACTCCAAAACGATAGTGGTAAATCAGTAAGAGACATCATAGATCGCACCATATCAAGTAAAGTACGATTACGACGTTCGGACACACCATTACACTGTGGTGTTCCGGGTGGCGTGAGTTGCGAAACTATTCCCTATTGTTTCAAATGTACACCAAACTCGTAACTCAAATATTCTCCTCCACGATCAGATCGTAGGAATTTTATTTTCTTGTTACGATGATTTTCAACTTCACTCTAAAATTCTTTGAACTTTTCAAATGTTTCAGACTTATGTTTCATTAAGTAGATATACCCATATATGCTTAAGTCATCTGTGAAGGTGATAAAATAACGATATCCGCCACGAGCCTCAACATTCATCGGACCACATACATCTGTATGTATGATTTCCAACAAATCTGTTGCTCTCTCCATAGTACCGGAGAACGGTGTTTTTGTCATCTTGCCCATAAGACACGGTTCGCAAGTACCAAGCGATTAATAATCAAGTGGTTCCAAAAGTCCATCAGTATGGAGTTTCTTCATGCGCTTTACACCGATATGACCCAAACAGCAGTGCCACAAATAAGTTGCACTATCATTATCAACTCTGCATCTTTTGGCTTCAACATTATGAATATGTGTGTCTCTACTATCGAGATTTAATAAGAATAGACCACTCTTTAAGGGTGCATGACCATAAAAGATATTACTCATATAAATAGAACAACCATTATTCTCTGATTTAAATGAATAACCGTCTCGCATTAAACAAGATCCAGATATAATGTTCATGCTTAACGCTGGCACCAAATAACAATTATTTAGGTCTAATACTAATCCCGAAGGTAGATGTAGAGGTAGCGTGCCGACCGCGATCACATCGACTTTGGAACCATTTCCCACGCGCATTGTCACCTCGTCCTTAGCCAATCTTCGCTTAATCCGTAGTCCCTGTTTCGAGTTGCAAATGTTAGCAACAGAACCAGTATCAAATACCCAGGTGCTACTGCGAGCATTAGTAAGGTACACATCAATAACATGTATATCACATATACCTTTGTTCACCTTGCCATCCTTCTTATCCGCCAAATACTTGGGGCAGTTCCGCTTCCAGTGACCAGTCTGCTTGCAGTAAAAGCACTCAGTTTCAGGCTTAGGTCCAGGTTTGGGTTTCTTCTCTTGAGTAGCAACTTGCTTGCTGTTCTTTTGAAGTTCCCCTTCTTCTTTCCTTTGCCCTTTTTCTTTAAACTAGTGGTCTTGTTGACCATCAACACTCGATGCTCCTTCTTGATTTCTGCCTCCGCAGCTTTCAGCATTGCGAATAGCTCGGGAATAGTCTTATTCATCCCTTGCATATTATAGTTCATCACGAAGCTCTTGTAGCTTGGTGGCAGTGATTGGAGAATTCTGTCAATGACTCAATCATCTGGAAGATTAACTCCCAATTGAATCAGGTGATTATTATACCCAGACATTTTGAGTATATGCTCACTGATAGAACTGTTCTCCTCCATCTTGCAGCTATAGAACTTATTGGAGACTTCATATCTCTCAATCCGGGCATTTTCTTGAAATATTAACTTCAACTCCTGGAACATCTCATATGCTCCATGACGTTCAAAACGTCGTTGAAGTCCCGATTCTAAGCCGTAAAGCATGGCACACTGAACTATCGAGTAGTCATCAGCTTTGCTCTGCCAGACGTTCATAACATCTGGTGTTGCTCCAGCAGAAGGCCTGGCACCCAGCGGTGCTTCCAGGACGTAATTCTTCTGTGCAGCAATGAGGATAATCCTCAAGTTACGGACCCAGTCCGTGTAATTGCTACCATCATCTTTCAACTTTGCTTTCTCAAGGAGCGCATTAAAATTCAATGGAACAACAGCACGGGCCATCTATCTACAATCAAACATAAACAAGCAAGATACTATCAGGTACTAAGTTCATGATAAATTTAGGTTCAATTAATCATATTACTAAAGAACTCCCACTTAGATAGACATCCCTCTAATCCTCTAAGTGATTACGTGATCCAAATCAACTAAACCATGTCCGATCATCACATGAGATGGGGTAGTTTCATTGGTGAACATCACTATGTTGATCATATCTACTATATGATTCACGCTCGACCTTTCGGTCTCTGTGTTCCGAGGCCATATCTGTATATGCTTAGCTCGTCAAGTATAACCTGAGTATTCCGCGTGTGCAACTGTTTTGCACCCGTTGTATTTGAACGTAGAGCCTATCACACCCGATCATCACGTGGTGTCTCAGCACGAAGAACTTTCGCAACGGTGCATACTCAGGGAGAACACTTCTTGCTAATTAGTGAGAGATCATCTTAAAATGCTACCGTCAAACAAAGCAAGATAAGATGCATAAAAGATAAACATCAAATGCAATCAATATAAGTGATATGATATGGCCATCATCATCTTGTGCTTATGATCTCCATCTTTGAAGCACCGTCGTGATCACCATCGTCACCGGAGCGACACCTTGATCATCATCGTAGCATCGTTATCGTCTCGCCAATCTTATGCTTCCACGACTATTGCTACCGCTTAGTGATAAAGTAAAGCATTACAGCGCAATTGCATTGCATACAATAAAGCGACAACCATATGGCTCCTGCCAGTTGCCGATAACTTGGTTACAGAACATGATCATCTCATACAATAAAAATTTAGCATCATGTCTTGACCATATCACATCACAACATGCCCTGCAAAAACAAGTTAGACGTCCTCTACTTTGTTGTTGCAAGTTTTACGTGGCTGCTACGGGCTTTTAAGCAAGAACCAATCTTAGCTACGCATCAAAACCACAATGATAGTTTATCAAGTTGGTGCTGTTTTAACCTTCGCAAGGACCGGGCGTAGCCACACTCGGTTCAACTAAAGTTGGAGAAACTGACATCCGCTAGCCACCTTTGTGCAAAGCACGTCGGGAGAACCGGTCTCGCGTAAGCGTACGCGTAATGTCGGTCCGGGCCGCTTCGTCCAACAATACCGCCGAACTAAAGTATGACATGCTGGTAAGCATTATGACTTATATCGCCCACAACTCACTTGTGTTCTACTCGTGCATATAACATCAACACATAAAACCTGGCTCGGATACCACTGTTGGGGAACGTAGTAATTTCAAAAAAATTCCTACGCACACACAAGATCATGGTGATGCATAGCAACGAGAGGGGAGAGTGTTGTCTACGTACCCTCGTAGACCGGCAATGGAAGTGTTGACACAACATAGAGGAAGTAGTCATACGTCTTCCCGATCCAACCGATCCAAGCACCGAACGTACGACACCTCCGAGTTCTAGCACACGTTCAGCTCGATGACGATCCCCGGACTCCAATCCAGCAAAGTGTCGGGGAAGAGTTCCGTCAGCACGACGGCGTGGTGACGATCTTGATGTTCAACTGTCGCAGGGCTTCGCCTAAGCACCACTACAATATTATCGAGGATTATGATGGAAGGGGGCACTGCACACGGCTAAGAAAACGATCATGTGGATCAACTTGTGTGTCTAGGGGTGCCCCCTGCCCCCGTATATAAAGGAGCAAGGGGAGGAGGCCGGCCGGCCCTATAGGCGCGCCAAGGAGGAGTCCTCCTCCTAGTAGGAGTAGCATTCCTACTAGGAGGGGGAAGGAAGTGGGGAGGGAGAAGGAAAGGGAGGCGTCGCCCCCCTCTCCTAGTCCAATTCGGACCAGGGGGGAGGAGGCGTGTGACCCACCCTGGCTGCCCCTCTCTCTCTCCACTAAGGCCCATATGGCCCATTACTTCTCCCGGGGGGGGTTCCGGTAACCCTCCGGCTCTTCTGTTTTCTCCGAAATCACCCGGAACACTTTCGGTGTCCGAATATAGCCGTCCAATATATCAATCTTTATGTCTCGACCATTTCGAGACTCCTCGTCATGTCCGTGATCACATCCGGGACTCCGAACTATCTTCGGTACATAAAAAACTCATAAACTCATATAACTGTCATCGAAACCTTAAGCGTGCGGACCCTACGGGTTCGAGAACAATGTAGACATGACCGAGACATGTCTCCGGTCAATAACCAATAGCGGAACCTAGATGCTCATATTGGCTCCTACATATTCTACGAAGATCTTTATCAGTCAGACCACATAACAACATACGTTTGTTCCCTTTGTCATCGGTATGTTACTTGCCCGAGATTCGATCGTTGGTATCTCAATACCTAGTTCAATCTTGTTACCGACAAGTCTCTTTACTCGTTTCATAATACATCATCTCGCAACTAACTCATTAGTTGCAATGCTTGCAAGGCTTATGTGATGTGCATTACCGAGAGGGCCCAGAGATACCTCTCCGACAATCGGAGTGACAAATCCTAATCTCGAAATACGCCAACCCAACATTTACCTTTGGAGACACCTGTAGAGCTCCTATATAATCACCCAGTTACGTTGTGACGTTTGGTAGCACACAAAGTGTTCCTCCGGCAAACGGGAGTTGCATAATCTCATAGTCATAGGAACATGTATAAGTCATGAAGAAAGCAATAGCAACATACTAAACGATCGGGTGCTAAGCTAATGGAACTGGTCATGTCAATCACATCATTCTCCTAATAATGTGATCTTGTTAATCAAATGACAACACATGTCTATGGTTAGGAAACATAACCATCTTTGATTAACGAGCTAGTCAAGTAGAGGCATACTAGTGACGTTTAGTTTGTCTATGTATTCACACAAGTATTATGTTTCCGGATAATACAATTCTAGCATGAATAATAAACATTTATCATGATATAAGGAAATAAAATAATAACATTATTATTGCCTCTAGGGCATATTTCCTTCAACATCAGTATGTATGATTTCCAATAAGTCGGTTGCTCGCTCCATTGTTCCTGAGAACGGAGTCTTGGTCATTTTACCCATGAGGCATGGTTCGCACGTGTCAAATGATTCGTAATCAAGAGACTCTAAAAGTCCATCTGCATGGAGCTTCTTCATGCGTTTGACACCTATGTGACCAAGGCGGCAGTGCCACAGGTATGTGGGACTATCATTATCAACCTTACATCTTTTGGTATTCACACTATGAATATGTGTAGCATTACGCTCGAGATTCATCAAGAATAAACCATTCACCATCGGAGCATGACCATAAAACATATCTCTCATATAAATAGAACAACCATTATTCTCGGATTTAAATGAGTAGCCATCTCGTATTAAACAAGATCCTGATACAATGTTCATGCTCAAAGCTGGCACTAAATAACAATCATTGAGGTTTAAAACTAATCCCGTGGGTAAATGTAGAGGTAGCATGCCGACGGCAATCACATCGACCTTGGAACCATTCCCGACGCGCATCGTCACCTCGTCCTTCGCCAGTCTCCGCTTATTCCGCAGCTCCTGCTTTGAGTTACAAATGTGAGCAACCGCACCGGTATCAAATACCCAGGAGCTACTACGAGTACTGGTAAGGTACACATCAATTACATGTATATCACATATACCTTTCGTGATGCCGGCCTTCTTGTCCGCTAAGTATTTGGGGCAGTTCCGCTTCCAGTGACCACTTCCCTTGCAATAAAATCACTCAGTCTCGGGCTTGTGTCCATTCTTTGGCTTCTTCCCGGCAGCTTGCTTACCGGGCGCGGCAACTCCCTTGCCGTCCTTCTTGAAGTTCTTCTTACCCTTGCCTTTCTTGAGCTTAGTGGTTTTATTCACCATCAACACTTGATGTTCCTTTTTGACTTCTACCTCTGCTGATTTCAGCATTGAAAATACTTCAGGAATGGTCTTTTCCATCCCCTGCATATTGAAGTTCATCACAAAGCTCTTGTAGCTCGGTGGAAGCGACTAAAGGATTCTGTCAATGACCGCGTCATCCGGGAGATTAACTCCCAGCTGAGTCAAGCGGTTATGCAACCCAGACATTTTGAGTATGTGCTCACTGACAGAACTATTTTCCTCTATCTTACAGTTGAAGAACTTGTCGGAGACTTCATATCTCTCGACCCGGGCATGAGCTTGAAAAACCATTTTCAGCTCTTCGAACATCTCATATGCTCCGTGTCTCTCAAAACGCTTTTGGAGCCCCGGTTCTAAGCTGTAAAGCATGCCGCACTGAACGAGGGAGTAATCATCAGCACGTGTTTGCCAAGCGTTCATAACGTCTTGGTTTCGTGGGACGGGTGCGTCACCTAGCGGTGCTTCTAGGACATAATCTTTCTTGGCAGCTATGAGGATGATCCTCAGGTTCCGGACCCAGTCTGTATAGTTGCCGCCATCGTCTTTCAGCTTGGTTTTCTCTAGGAACGCGTTGAAGTTGAGGACAACGTGGGCCATTTGATCTACAAGACATATTGTAAAGATTTTAGACTAAGTTCATGATAATTAAGTTCATCTAATCAAATTATTCAATGAACTCCCACTCAGATAGACATCCCTCTAGTCATCTAAGTATAACATGATCCGAGTTAACTAGGCCGTGTCCGATCATCACGTGAGACGGACTAGTCAACATCGGTGAACATCTTCATGTTGATTGTATCTTCTATACAACTCATGCTCGACCTTTTGGTCTTTTGTGTTCCGAGGCCATGTCTGTACATGCTAGGCTCGTCAAGTCAACCTAAGTGTATTGCGTGTGTAAATATGTCTTACACCCGTTGTATCCCAATGTTAGAATCTTTCACACCCGATCATCACGTGGTGCTTCGAAACAACGAACCTTCGCAATGGTGCATAGTTAGGGGGAACACTTTCTTGAAATTATTATGAGGGATCATCTTATTTAAGCTACTGTCGTTCTAAGCAAATAAGATCTAAAACATGATAAACATCACATGCAATCAAATAGTGACATGATATGGCCAATATCATTTGCTCCTTTGATCTCCATCTTCGGGGCCCCATGATCATCGTTGTCACCAGCATGACACCATGATCTCCATCATCGTGTCTTCTTGAGTTGTCTCGTCATCTATAACTTCTACTACTATGGCTAACGCTTTAGCAATAAAGTAAAGTAATTACATGACGTTTATGTTGACACGCAGGTCATAAATAAATAAAGACAACTCCTATGGCTCCTGTCGGTTGTCATACTTATCGACATGCAGTCGTGATTCCTATTACAAGAACATGATCAATCTCATACATCACATATATCATTCATCATTCATCACAACCTTTGGCCATATCACATCACAAAACACTTGCTGCAAAAACAAGTTAGACATCCTCTAATTGTTGTTGCAAGTTTTTACGTGGCTGCTATAGGTTTCTAGCAAGAACGTTTCTTACCTATGCCAAAACCACAACGGGAATTGCCAATTTATATTTACCCTTCATAAGGACCCTGTTCATCGAATCCGATCCGACTAAAGTGGGAGAGACAGACACCCGCCAGCCACCTTATGCAACTAGTGCATGTCAGTCGGTGGAACCGGTCTCACGTAAGCGTACGTGTAAGGTTGGTCCGGGCCGCTTCATCCCACGATGCTGCGGAATCAAGATAAGACTAGTAACGGCAAGCAAATTGACAATATCGACGCCCACAACTACTTTGTGTTCTACTCGTGCATAGTAACTATGCATAGACCTAGCTCATGATGCCACTGTTGGGGATCGTAGCAGAATTTTAAAATTTTCTACGCATCACCAAGATCAATCTATGGAGTCATCTAGCAACGAGGGAGAGGGGAGTGCATCTACATACCCTTGTAGATCACGAGTGGAAGCGTTCAAGAGAACGGGGTTGATGGAGTCGTACCCGACGTGATTCAAATCACCGATGACCTAGTGCCGAACGGACAACACCTCCGTGTTCAACACATGTACAGTTGGGAGACGTCTCCTCCTTCTTGATCCAGCAAGGGGGAAGGAGAGGTTGATGAAGATCCAGCAGCACGACGGCGTGGTGGTGGAAGCAACGGTGATCTCGACAGGGCTTCGCCAAGCGCTGGGAGACGGAGGAGTGTCACGGGAGGGAGAGGGAGAGGCCAGGGGCTTGGGTGCGCAGCCCTCCCTCCCCCCACTATATATAGGGTGCCTAGGGGGGGCGCCGGCCCTAGGATATCCAATCTCCTAGGGGGGCGCCGGCCCTAGGAGATCCAATCTCCTAGGGGGGGCGGCGGCCAAGGGGGTGCCTTGCCCCCAAAGGCAAGGGTGGCGCCCCCCACCCCTAGGGTTTCTAACCCTAGGCGCAAGGGGAGGACCAAGGGGGGCGCACCAGCCCACTAGGGGCTGGTTCCCCTCCCACTTCAGCCCATGGGGCCCTCCGGGATAGGTGGCCCCACCCGGTGGACCCCCGGGACCCTTCCGGTGGTCCCGGTACAATACCGGTGACCCCCGAAACCTCCCCGATGGCCAAAACTGGACTTCCTATATATAAATCTTTACCTCCGGACCATTCGGGAACTCCTCGTGACGTCCGGGATCTCATCCGGGACTCTGAACAACTTTCGGGTTACCGTGTGCTAATATCTCTACAACCCTAGCGTCACCGAACTTTAAGTGTGTAGACCCTACGGGTTCGGGAGACATGCAGACATGACCGAGAAGCCTCTCCGGTCAATAACCAACAGCAGGATCTGGATACCCATGTTGGCTCCCACATGCTCCACGATGATCTCATCGGATGAACCACGATGTCAAGGATTCAATCAATCCGTATAAAATTCCCTTTGTCAATCGGTACGTTACTTGCCCGAGACTCGATCGTCGGTATCCCAATACCTTGTTCAGTGTCGTTACCGGCAAGTCACTTTACTCGTACCGTAATGCATGATCCCGTGATCAACCACTTGATCACATTAAGCTCATTATGATGATGCATTACCGAGTGGGCCCAGAGATACCTCTCCGTCATACGGAGTGACAAATCCCAGTCTCGATTCGTGCCAACCCAACAGACACTTTCGGAGATACCTGTAATGTACCTTTATAGTCACCCAGTTATGTTGTGACGTTAGGCACACCCAAGGCACTCCTACGGTATCCGGGAGTTGCACAATCTCATGGTCTAAGGAAATGATACTTGACATTCAGAAAAGCTACAGCAAACGAACTACACGATCTTTGAGCTAAGCTTAGGATTGGGTCTTGTCCATCACATCATTCTCCTAATGATGTGATCCCGTTATCAATGACATCTAATGTCCATAGTCAAGAAACCATGACTATCCTTTGATCAACGAGCTAGTCAACTAGAGGCTCACTAGGGACGTGTTGTGGTCTATGTATTCACACATGTATTACGATTTCCGGATAACACAATTATAGCATGAACAATAGACAATTATCATGAACAAAGAAATATAATAATAACCATTTTATTATTGCCTCTAGGGCATATTTCCAACATATGTACCCTCATAGACCGAAAGCGGAAGCGTTGAATAACGCGGTTGATGTAGTCGAACGTCTTCACGATCCAACCGATCAAGTACCGAACGCACGGCACCTCCGCGATCTGCACACGTTCAGCTTGGTGACATCCCTCAGACTCTAGATCCAGCCGAGGCCGAGGGAGATTTTAGTCAACACGACGGCGTGTTGACGGTGATGATGAAGTTACCGACGCAGGGCTTCACCTAAGCACTATGACAATATGATTGAGGTGGAAATCTGTGGAGGGGGGCACCACACACGGCTAAGAAATCAACTTGTGTGTCTATGGGGTGCCCCCTCCCCCATATATAAAGGAGTGGAGGAGGGGGCCGGCCGGCCTCATAGGGCGCGCCCCAAGGGGGGAATCCTACTCCTACTAGGAGTAGGTTCCCCCCTTTCCTAGTCCAACTAGGAGGGAAAGGAAAGGGAAGAGGGGAAGAAGGACAGGGGGGCGGTCCCCCTCCCCAATTTAGATTGGGCTTGGGGGGCGCGCCCCTCCTCTTGGCCGCCGCCTCCTCTCTTCCACTAAAGCCCATGAAGGTCCATTAACCCCCCGGGGGGGGGGGGTTCCGGTAACCCCCAGGTACTCCGGAAAATGCCCGAACCTATCCGAAACCTTTCCGATGTCCAAACATAACCTTCCAATATATCAATCTTCATGTCTCGACCATTTTGAGACTCCTCGTCATGTCCGTGATCACATATGGGACTCCGAACAACCTTCGATACATCAAATCACATAACTCACAATACATATCGTCATCGAACGTTAAGCGTGTGGACCCTAAGGGTTCGAGAACTATGTAGACATGACCGAGACTCATCTCTGGTCAATAACCAATAGTGGAACCTGGATGCTCATATTGGTTCCTACATATTCTACGAATATCTTTATCGGTCAAACCGCATAACAACATACGTTGTTCCCTTTGTCATCAGTATGTTACTTGCCCGAGATTCGATCGTCGGTATCATCATACCTAATTCAATCTCATCATCGGTAAGTCTCTTTACTTGTTTCGTAATGCATCATCCCGTAACTAACTCATTAGTCACATTGCTTGCAGGGCTCATAGTGATGTGCATTACCGAGAGGGCCCAGAGATACCTCTTCGACAATCGGAGTGACAAATCCTATTCTCGATCTATGCAACTCAACAAACACCATCGGAGACACCTGTAGAGCATCTTTATAATCACCCAGTTACGTTGTGACATTTGACAGCACACTAAGTGTTCCTCCGGTATTCGGGAGTTGCATAATCTCATAGTCATAGGTACATGTATAAGTTATGGAGAAAGCAATAGCAATAAACTAAACGATCATAGTGCTAAGCTAATGGATGGGTCTTGCCCATCACATTATTCTCTAATGATGTGACCCCGTTCATCAAATGACAACACATGTCTATGGTTAGGAAACTTAACCATCTTTGATTAACGAGCTAGTCTAGTAGAGGCATACTAGGGACACTCTGTTTGTCTATGTATTCACACATGTACTGAGTTTCCGGTTAATACATTTCTAGCATGAATAATAAACATTTATCATGATATAAGAAAATATAAATAACAACTTTATTATTGCCTCTAGGGCATATTTCCTTCAAAAAGAACTCCAGAATTTCCCCATTCGGCCTCACTGCATATCTCACTGATCGAACACAAGTCATTACCCACGAAGTCCATTTGTTGCAAAAACCAAACTTGGATAAAGCCCATTCTAGAAAATTCCATTCGACGCGATCATAGGCCTTGGTTAGGTCTAACTTATAAGCACAGTAAGTGTTTTGGGGGACTTTGCTCTGTTGGATCTTATAGAAACACTCAAAAGCAATGCTTGCATTGTCAGTTATCATCCTTCGCGGGATGAACGCGCTTTGACTTTCAGACACAAGCTCGTCTAGGAAAGGCTGCAACCGGTTGACAAGGCACTTGGAGATCACCTTGTAAATGACATTGCAGAGGCTTATTGGATGAAAATCTTTAAGGCACTCAGGCGAGTTACCTTTTAGGAATGAGAACGATGATCATGTCATTTATGACCTCAGGCATGACTCCATTCACAAAATATTCCTTCACAGCAGCAACAACATCATCCCGCATAAAAGACCAATTTCTTTGATAAAGACGAGCGGGAAAACCATCAACACCCGGTGCTTTTAATGGCCCAATTTGGAATAATGCATCACTAATTTCTTTCTCCGTAAACTCTCTGCATAGCTGATCATTCATCTCAGGAGTCACTTTGGCCTAAAAAAGGTTGAGTAAGGCTTCTGGGTTTAGATTGTTATCCGTCGTGTAAAGCTCATGGAAAAATTCAGTTGTCATACTCGCCAATTCATTTGCACCTTCAACCCAATTTCCTTCAGTACTGCGCAGCTTACTTATCTTATTTTTCTTTTGTCGCCAAGTTGCCTTTTGTTGGAAGTATTTTGTATTCTGTTCGCCCTCTCGAAGCCATCTAACCCTTAATCTTTGACACCATAGGATTTCCTCTCTATACAGGTATTCATCCAGCTCTAGAGACTTCCTATGAATCAGTTCGTCTCTCTGGGCGGAAGGAGTTCTGTCCCATAAGTTGGCGAGTTGTTTCCGAAGGAATTACACATGTCTGGTAATAGACCCAAATTTTTTACTGCTCCAACATTGAAGGCGCTTACTAAAAAAATGTCTGTAATGCATTCTGAAAAAAGGATATGCGCTGGAATATTCCAACAGAGACGAGGCACTGCAGGTAGATAGAGGAAATGGTAGGGGCCTAAGTGCAAAATGTGCCGCGCGGACCAGCTCGTCCACTTGGCATCCACTTGGCTGCATGTGATTGGTCCAGGACTAAACTTGGTCATGTGCTGCAAGTTTAAGGACTGCCCAATCCACTTTTGCAAATACAAGGACTAAACCATCACAATCACATGCTATGCAAGTACAAGGACCTGGGGTGCTATTACCTTCAGATAATGTGTACATGACGGTAGGGGATAGCTGAGCCATCTGCCCGACCATGGTGTGCCGCCGTGCACTCAACCTTGCCAGGCGCGACCCTGGTGTTAGCAAGTCCATTCTGGAAACCTCGTCACACCTCTCAACCTCTGTCCACCGCCCAAACCCCAACCTTCCCCTCTATAGTAGGTACCGCGGTTGCTCTCGATCTGCACCGGCGGCTACCAGGTGGAAGATCCTGGGCTTGAGTTCTTGCTCGATGTCGTACACTCCCCAACGGCCTCATTGTCTGGGTTGAATTGGGCCAGATTGCCAACCGTACCATCTCAACCATATAGTTGGCTCTACACCTATCTATACCCCTTCATCGCTTCGTAAAGGTTTGACCACTTTGAAATATGTTACCCTAAATTTGAGAAAGGCCCCCTCACATTTTCCCCACACCAAATCAAAGATTTCTTTAGAGATTCTTGAGAGATTTGCGAGAGAGTTCACCCAAACATAGATCTGCACCTCTCTCTTTTGACTAAAGCAATTTGTGATTTGAGAAACTTCTGAGCATTTCCCCTTTGTTCTTGCTCCTATTGGAGGTTGGAGACTCCTAGGCGGTAGGTGTCTTCGATGAGGATCAACTTATGATTTACCGCCAACAAGTTTGTCAAGGTTTGGAGCACTAAACTAATGACATGTCTGTGATGATACGTGTACGTTATAAAATATTTTTTTCATCCCTGTACATCCATGACGTTTTTATGACAGAATCAAGATAGTCATACTTTTTCCTTGTGCTCTCCATGTTTTCTAAAAAGGACAAAAATAAGTTGTTATATAATCCTTTATGTCTTACCAAAGTAATGATCACACTAAAAGACTATATGGTGGTTAAATTCAAATATCAAATTATGCAACATCTAGAAGACATCGCGTGTGCAGACAAAAGTCTCGTGTGGACTAGTGATAAGGAACTCCCATGAAGGATCACAACTATATGGTCCAACACACAGAAAAACGGTTTCCTTCTGCCACAACCATGTGAAGAATGTTTACCTTCAAACTGCTCTGTTGTACCATGGTGAGGGCAAAGTCAAGGATTGCAATCAAGAGCAATTGGGACGGGCCGACAAGAAAGCAAGGGTTTGGCTGCGACCTCGGGACTGGGCAGCAAGAAGATGATTATGTGGATCCAATTGGCTTTGAATCAGTCTCGGCAACAATGGTTCGAGAGCGAGAAAACCAGCATTGTTACAAGTAATGCTGAGAGAAGATTAGGAAGACATCTAGGTCTGCTAGACTGTGACCTAGAGGAGTAAATGAATCACATTTGAGGTGGAGACTCCTCACGAAGGGTTGATGTCTAGACTTCTGCTACGACCTGGAGTAAATTCAGTTGGTAAAAGTATTAATACCTTGATCTAGGGGTGCTGTTAAACTTTTCAATAAAATTAACGGTTGGATATTTTTATTTTTATGAGATTTTCTATATTTTTTGGTTAACCCGGCATTTACTTTTGGTATATAATATATTTATCATCTAAAAAGTCTACATAAGAGTATTTTCCTTGCAAAAATGAAGTGAACAAAAACACACACGTGGTGTTTAGGATACGCTGCTGTCTAACGACTATACAAGAATGAAAGTAACGAGAACGGATGTTTGGCTCTCGGCCTCCATGGAGGCCTTCTTTTTGAAAATTTCAAAATTGAAACTTCCTGGTTTCAAAAAATTCTGAAAAAATTATGCAAGTAAATAAAGATGTTATATATGTGTGTGTAAAATTTCAGGATGAAATCCGTTGAAATGCGACCTGTACAAAAAAGATAAATTCATGGCATGAGAGGATGAATAGTATAATGTGTTAAAAAGTTTCAGATTTTTCTTTTTTACACAGCTCTCATTTTAATGTATTTTGCTCTGAGAATTTACACACACGTGTGGTATGCCTCCATGTATATCTGTAATTTTTTTTAGAATTTTTTGAAACGTAAAAAATATGAATTTTGATGAATTTTAGAATTTTCAAAACGGAGCTCCATGGAGCTCGGCCTTCAAAGGCAATATTGGTGAAAGTAATATACTTGACTATTTTGACATTCATTAGCATACGGCATTTGTACTATTCCGATTATTCTAGAGGACCTCGCTTCCTTTTCATAAGACACGTATCCAATCTCATTTGTATGCGCATGATCAAGGAGAAAAACATTTCTCCCATGCACGGGAGGTCCTGTGCATGGGAGGGCCGTTCATTTTTCCTCGAGATTCGATGTTGTGCATTAATGCTTAGTTTGTCAGATCTTTCTCTGACCACATGCAAGCCTATGCTCCATCACCCCATGCTTTGTTATTTTATTTTCATGTTTAAAACTATTTTATCTTTTAAACCAAAAGTACCATTTATGATCCGTTTGCATATTTGTGTTTATGACGAGGAGAACTTTAAAACAAGATCACTTTTGAATTTGTTTCAGCATGTTCTAAAAATAATCAAATTTTAAACAGAATGAAACACTATTAAAAGTACACAAAACTATGAGATACTTTGTCAAACACTATTAAAGTTCATAGTTTTGTTTGAATAACTCACTGTTGAATTTTTATATCAAATTAATAAATTTGTATGAAACAAGTTTGAAGCTTGGTGGTTTACTTGTAAAAATATATATTTCATAAAAATAAAATCAATATTGGTCTTGTTTTAAAGATATTGTCGGAAAAAACACAATTGCGCAAACAGAATGTAAATCAAACTTTTATTTCAACATACATTATGTATCTATTTATTTGGATGAAACTTAGTGAGTAGAATAACATGTGAATGTATGCTAGATAAAAGAGAAAACATTATAGGTGATGTTAGTGGTCCCATATAGTGATAAGCAAGAAAGTGGATGCATGCACGAAAGATCCCGTACATAGTAGAAAATCTTTTCTCCATAATCCAGACTCTGACAACCATTTCTAAACTTTGTCCATGTAGAGAGATTGACCAATGACCATGCATGCATGTATTTGCCGTGCAGAATACGTACGGTGAAGCCAAGCTGCACACTCCTATATACGGGTGCTGACAGTTGGCAAAACCAATCTCAATGCCTCTTCCCCTTCTTCCACCTCTGATCTCTCTCTCTCTCTCCGCCCGTCGAGCAGCTAGCTCCACCAAGTAGCACCAACAGGATTTAGACCACATCAGAACACTCCCTCGCTGCATCCCTCCGTCCCGGCGTCTCCTCTCATGTCGCTTCCTTTCCTTCCAGCACCAGCCTTCCAACTTCCACGACAGAGTCTCTGCCATGCTCGTGTTCCATGGCCACCATTAGCACGAACTGCTCCGCCGTTGCCGTCGAAGGCGAGCCCGTGCAGAAGCCGACCAGGATCCGCAAGATACCAACACCGGGGGATACAGAGTCCACGAGGAAACGCCACAGGGAGGCGAGTGAATAGTATAAAACTACCACTTTTCGCATTAGGATTTCAAAAAACAACCGAAAATTTGTTTGTGACTGATACCTACCACTTTCGGCGTCGGCTGTCTCAAAAAACCTAAATCGCTGAGTGATTTGCAATTGATCATGATTATGACAATTGGGGCCCGCTCCTAATCAAACCGTTTGTTTGACCGTTTAGTTTGACTGTTAACTGACATGTGGGACCCACATGGCAGGGTCTCTTCCTCATATTTTAATATATATATTTTTCATTAAAAAGCAATCAGGTCCTTGTAAATATTTTATAAATGCACCTTGGTCCCTGCAAATATTTCAGAAAAGCAATCAGGTCCCTGCAAATATATTTTGAAAAGCAATCAGGCCCCTGCCATGGCTGTCTTCCAGATCGAGCTCCTCCGGCCGTGCTTGTCACTATTGCAGCCGTGCTGCGGGCGGGCCGCAGCAGGAGCATATCGGCGACCAGCTCATGTCCGTGATGCGGGAGCCGCGGGAGGAGCATCTCGGCGGCCAACTCCTGTCTCTGCTGCCACCACCCCACCGGGTGAGGGAGGAGCTCGGAGGAGGCCTCAGGCCGAGGTCGCTGGCTCTCCATCCATATCCATGGGCCACGCGCAGGGATCCGGCAGTGTGGATGGCGACGGAGGCGGCCGCCGCTGCCGGGGCTCCTTGGGTGGCCGTCTGGACCGCCGCGTCCAGGAGCTCACCGCCTCAGGGACGTCGTGGCCGCCGACAGGGTGGCATGCGAGGGTAGCGGGTCGCCGGGGGGTGGCACGCAAAGAGAGGGGAAATAGTCGCCGGCGAGGTGGGCAGGCAAGGGGAGGGGAGCGGGTCGCCGGTGAGGTGGACACGCGAGGGGAGGGGACAAGGTTGCCTGCGGGTCTGAAGAGAAGGGAGAGAGAGTACAAGGGGAGGAGAGAAGAAAAAAAGAAGCTGACTGTGGGCCCCACATGTTAACAAACGGTTTGTTTAGAAGTGGGTCTCAATTGTCATAATCGCGATCAATTGTAAAGCATTCGGCGATTTGGGTTTTTTAAGACAACCGAAGTCAAAAGTGATAGATATTAGTCACAAACAAATTTTCGGTAGTTTTTTGAAATCCTAACACGAAAAATGGTAATTTTATGCTATTCACTCCGGGGAGGCGGACGACCTTTCTTATTGACACCGCAAGTTATCTACGTCCTCGGACCGACGGCGAGCCCGTGCAGAAGTTGAGGAGAACAACCGCCGACGACGGAAAAAAAACAAGAGAGCGAAGTCATAGGTGGAAGAAAGCGAGGGTGCTTTGAGATCCGTTTGCCAGATGTCAGCAGGAAAGCGGGTCTCACGGGGGGGGTGTACGACCCAGGTCGTATAAGATTTTCTTCCGTTCTTCTAGCCACGCCACGGCCGGCAAGTCGACGAGCTAGCCAGCTCCTCATCTTCGCCATGGACGCCGGCTCCTCATCGTCGCCGCTCCGCATTGTGATCGTCCCGTGGCTCGCATTCGGCCACCTCCTCCCGTACCTGGAACTCTCCGAGCGGCTCGCCGAGCGGGGCCACCGCGTGTCCTACGTGTCCACGCCGCGCAACGTCGCCCGCCTCCCGCTCCCGCTGCGCCCCGCGGCGGCGCCGCGCGTGGACCTCGTCGCGCTCCCGCTCCCACGCGTTGACGGCCTCCCCGACGGCGCCGAGTCCACCAACGACGTGCCCGACGACGACCGCGAACTCCACTGGAAGGCCTTCGACGGCCTCGCCGCGCCGTTCGCGGAGTTCCTGGCCACCGCGTGCGCCGACGAGACCACGCGGCCTCACTGGATCATCGCCGACTCTTTCCACCACTGGGCAGCCGCCGCTGCCCTAGAGCACCAGGTGCCATGCGCGATGCTTCTCCCGACCGCTGCGTTGATCGCCACCTTGCCTGACCTGCCGGAGGAGCACCGTCGAGCACGTGATCTTCCCCGTTACGAGCAGGAGATGATGGACCCGGCTTACAACAACTATGGCATATCGGGTATGTCCATCATCCGGCGCTTTAACTTGACAAAAGACAGGTGCACCGTCGCGGCCATCCGGAGCTGCATCGAGTGGGAACCCGAGTCCTTCCCACTGGCGGCGACGCTCCTCGGCAAGCCGGTCGTTCCCCTCGGCCTTCTCCCGCCGTCACCCAAGGGAGCTCGCCGTGCCGCTGCCAAAGGAGCAGAGCATGCCACCGTGCGGTGGCTGGACGCGCAACCTTCCGACTCCGTTGTTTACGTCGCCCTAGGAAGCGAGGTGCCGCTGCGCGTGGAGCAGGTGCACGAACTGGCCTTCGGGCTGGAGCTCGCCGGGACGCGCTTCCTCTGGGCCCTGAGAAAGCCCAGCGGCGCCGCTGTACACGACGAGGACGGCGTGGACATGCTTCCTCCGGATTTCCAAGAGCGCACTCGCGGCCAGGGGCTGGTGACCAGGGGATGGGTTCCTCAGGTGAGAATCCTGGCGCACGCCGCCCGGCCGCCGTGGGCGGGTTCCTGACGCACTGCGGCCGGAACTCGCTGATCGAGGGCCTCATGTTCGGGCACCCGCTTGTCATGCTGCCCATCTTCGGCGACCAAGGGCCCAACGCCCGGCAAATGGAGGCGAAGAAGGTGGGGTTGCAGGTGGCGAGGAATGAGGACGACGGGTCGTTTGACCGCCACAGCGTCGCGACAGCACTCCGGGCCGTCATGGTTGACGAAGAGGCCAGGAGGGGCTTCGTGGCAGGTGCAGCGAAGATGCAGGCCGTAGTAGCCGATACGGAACTCCACGATAGATACATCGACGAATTTGTCCAGCACCTCAGATCTTACGCCGCTTCAAGTGCAAACTGATGGCAGCTTCATTTTCAGTGCTGCCGCCTCGAACTCCACCTCCAGCTTGGCTCTTACTTCATGAAAAATAAGAAAATAAATCGTGTGTCTCATCCCTTTCTGCTTTACTACAGCTATTGTATCTTTGACCTTTAGATTTTTATATTTTCAAAAGTTAATCTTCAGAGCCGAGTTACATACAGTACTCACTCCGTTCTTCTAACTTGTTTCTGAATCACATGTATGTATGTATATGTTTGTTCGCTTATTTTAGTCTCTCTGTAGTGTATATTAAAATTGTCAAAACATCCTATAATAGTGAATGGAGGGGGTAGATTTTCGGCAGAGATGTTAGGGCATCTCCAACTTGTGACTCTAAATACACACATACATCCAGAGGTAGTGTGTCACCCAATGCGGCCCCCCAACGTAGTCCGCTTCCGCCCCCTCTCCCATAGTTGCCACACATTTATGCCGACTGATGGCGCTCCAGAGCACTAGCACTGTATTCATGCTGGCCCAGAGCGAACGTGACCTTACACGGGAGCTGGCATTGAAGCAGCACGCCTATCGGGAGCACTGCTGGCGCCGTGTCATGTTCCCCCTATTTGTTCAATGCCGTTGAGGCATGACTAGACGAGACAAAGGGACTATCTACCGCATTCAAACCGGTTGCTCCGACCGAGAAACCAACTCTGGTGCCTAACACACTGCACCACTTGTCCTGACCGGCACCTGCTATTTAAGCGTAGCCTTGCGCGACACCATCCGCACCACAAACACATCCTCCTCCAGTCCTCCTTGCACCACCTCTGCCATGACTGCGAGCTCTTGGGCAATATGGAATAGCCTCTCAACGAAGAAGAAGCACGAGGTGGAAGGCCTTGCAGTCGGCTAGCAGGGCCGTCATGCGCAGCAGACAGAGGCAGGCCTGCCGGCGAGCTCGCCGGAGGTGAGCGACGACGACCCGACGATAGAGGACGCCTCCAATGACGAGCCGGAGCCCCTGCCCGTGCCTGTCCATGCTGGCTTGACCATGAAGCAGGCGCATGCGCACTTCGACGCCATCAAATGTGAGACTACTCTATGTTTAGTAAATATGATTTTCTTCAAAATTTTTGGACCTAATTTAGAGAGAATTCCTTATTTGGCCCTTTCTTAAATTTTACTTCCCTTTTTGGCCCAAAATTTTCTGTTCTTTCCTTTTTGACACTCAAACTTTATTTTATTCCCTATGTGACACTTCCATCAGTTTTGGCCACTAACAGTGTTAAGTCTGAACTAAAAAGACTGTTTTACCCCTAGTGTAGTTTGTGATCAGATTATTTACATACAAACACATGAATGATGTGATATGTTTTGTGGTGTTGAATAAACTAGATGATTCCTTGCACGTTACTGGGGAAATTTTCATCATGGTAGAAATTAAATTCAACAAAATTATATGATTTAATATTCAACAATTTTATGTGGTTCAAATATTCAATAGTAATAATAGACCTAAAAATAGTAAAAACGAGGTTTCTTTGCGAGGAAAGAAAGAAAGTTCAGTATAAGCAACAATTTCACATATTATTCTTATGTACAACAATTAGGTTTGTAGCTAATCTTGTCTGATATGCATGCATCTCTTAACTAGATAGCGTCCATTGGATACGTACCTAGGTTAATTAGAGGAAAAAACTAATCATGCTTCGTACCTAGGTTAATTAGAGGAAAAAACTAAGCATGCTTGCCTGATGCGTACGTGCGCATACCAGCGATGACATGCACATACGCGTAACGGCACTGGCATGCATGCACGCGCTGTGCTCTCGCTGATGAGGCTGACGGAAGACGTCGAGCTGGAGATCCTGGCGCGCGCGCCCGACTTTGCCGACCTCTTACGGTGCGCCGCCGCTGGCCGAAGGGTGGCTGCCACTGCTACTCCCTCTTCGGAAGCGGCGCCATGGTGCGGAAGGTTCGCGGGTTTCGAGCATCGTCGATGCGTCGGGATGGCCGTCTGCAGCTTGCTCTCCGGCAGTATGTGCTCAACGACTGGAATGCATGGAGTTAATTGAAAGACACTACCACATTTCGGCACGTCGTAACGAATCAGTACCAATAGTTATTTTTTTTGTCATTCAGTGCCAACTCCAAACCTAAGTGTTGCAAAACGGTCTGACAGCCGTATAATAACGTATTGACGGTGTATCCTGATGTGGCATTTTTTGCAGAAAACCCCCTTGCTTTACAAGTAATCACGTAAAACGAAGGAAAATTTACGCACTAGCAGGAATCGAACCTGCGACCTCTTGTTCGGAGGCTGGTCGCGCAAGCCAGCACGCCATGCGATGATGTTTGAGGCGACTTTCTTTTTATACTAGACGACGAGCGGTGGGCCGGCTGTTGGGCCCAACGAGGCCAGCACACTGAGTTACTTTTTTTTTATCAGGGTGTAAATACATTTTTTTTACATAAACTTATTAGTATTCGTATAAGTGTCAAGCACCCAAATTTTATGCGTCTTCACTCAGGACGACATGCATGCACACTTATTATTTATTCTCATTATATTTTTCAAATGCGCAACTATTAAAAAAATTATATGCCCAGCACACAGTTTTTTTAGTTACTTGTATATTGATTGTATTATTTTAAATGCACAGTTACTTAAAAAACTAACAACATGTCTGAAAAATTATTTTGAGAAATGCTGAACATTTTTTGCAATGCAAGAGTTTTTTTACACAATAATTTTCATACATGCTGAACATCTTTTTGAAATACACATTGTCAAAACAATTCATCATATATAAATGTTCACCATATAAATTAGAAAGAATTCACAACGCATTATTTAAAATGTTCATCATATCTTAAGAAAATTGTTCAACATATATTACAAAAATGTTCAATTTGTATTCAAAATATGTTCAACATACATTACCAAAAGTTCATTATATTTTAAAAATACCGTTTGTAAAGAAAAGTTCATCATGCATTACAAAGTGTTGACTATGCGCAGAAAAAGTCTTCAGCATACACTAAAAAAAGGTTCATACGTATTTGAGAACATATTCATCATATATTTAAGCCTACCTTAAAAAAATGTTCAGTAAGTGTGTTAAAAATCCAGTAGAAAAACCAACCCAGTGAAAGAAAACAAAAGAAAAGAAGAAAAAACTAAAAATAAGCCAAAAACAGAAAAGAAAAAAAAAGCGTAAGCAAGAAATCTGGGCAACGAACAAGCCGGGCATGCGGGCTAGTAAAACGCGAAACGAAAAAAATAAAGTGCTGGCCTCGCTGGGCCTAACCAGACGGCCCAGCGTTGCTGTGCTGTATAAATAAAGTGGCGCCTGTCTTCTATCACCAGCGTCGCTCGGCTGTAGTGGCTAGCGCGCGAAGGCGGGGTGCATTAGGTCGCAGGTTCGGCATTTATATTATTAAGTATAGAATAAGGGTCTTTTCTGCAAAAAAACATGCCACGTCAGCACCTGGCAGGTGGGTCCGACTGTCAGATACACGGTCAATACGTTATTATACGGCTGTCAGACCGTTTTGCAACACTTAGACTTAGAGTTGGCACTGCATGGCAAAAAAAAAAATGACTATTGGTATTGATTCGTTACGATGTGCCGAAGTGTGGTAATGCTTTGCAATTAACTCGAATGCGTCCAGTTAGAAGTGCTCGTACATACTAGTACTACTAGCTAGTAAACGTTCAAGCAAAGGATCGATTAGGGATTCAGCAAGCCAGCTCTGTATTACGGTGCGTGCATCGTCCAGAGCTTGGTTCATCGTTTCTATCGTCGTCAGTTCATGGTCGCACCTCGTCATCAAAAAGTGTATTGCGTGAGCGCGCTGACGTGCATGTGGGAGATATAGTGAGTGTGGTTGACTTCGTCGAACATCATCTAGGAGCAGCATCGACGCGCACGAGCACATGGCAAGCTCCAGCGACACAAGAGCGGTGCTACTGCTAGCGACATGACAGGTAGCACTCTCGATGCCGGAAGCAGCAATTCGGTGCCCGAGCGCATATGCTCCCGAAATCGCTGGCGTCAATTCCTCGCTCGGGATCCGAGAAAAGCGGGCTGACACTTGTGAAAGAAATCGTGGAAACAGAGGAATACGCCGATATACAGGGCGGAACAGTTGTGCTACGGTGGGCCCAGGCCGTATCGGTGGGACGGCGGGGTCGGGTGGGCTTTCTGGTCCGTGGACCAGATCGTTAGGAACGAAACTGAGCCCTGGATCAGATAAGACGCACGTCACGTTAGGGAAGAGACGGGCGAAGCGGCGGCCCCGAACGAGCTGGTTCTTTCTGAAACCCTCGTCATGCGGCCGATTCGCCCAACCCAGGGCTATCTCTTTTTTGATCTTCCACTTTGAAGGCCATTTGCGGCGGCGCCCATTGTCCCCCCGGCGAGGAAGGAAAAAAAATGGAAGATTCTGGCCTGGAGTTCCTTCTAGACGCCATTGACAGGTTAGTTGATGCAGATCCGACAATGTTCTTTCTTATAATCTGAGATCTGCCATTTTTCTGTGAAAGATAGTTGACGACGGGCCATGTCGTTGTCCGTTCTGCCGGCCGGCTTTCAGGTTTCCGTTGCGGGAGGAGTTCGCCGACAACCTAAGCACCCAGATCCGGCTCCCTTGCCTTGTTGCCGCGGAACGAGGAGGACCTGGGCATCCCAGCGGACTCAAATGCAAATTCTAGTTGTAGCCAACAGCTCGGCGGCGAGAGCCATGGCGGACAGCGTGGAGATGTTCGTCGGCGGAAAGATGCTTCTGCGACAAGCTCTGCCCAGTCAACTGACATAGTGAACCTTGGACAAAAAGGTGAGAATCAGCGCCCTGCCTTTTTGCCTTTCTGTGCTTGATACGAGTGCAGGAATGGTAGGAAAAAAAGTTCAGTCCTAACGATTAGAGCAAATATAAATTGAAATATCTGTTCCTGAAAGCTATGCAGGTCGTGCGGACGGGCAACGCGAGTGCCGAAGCATTTGAACACACGATAAGCACCATTGGCAGCGAAGATGGGTGGTTTAGGTTTTGAAGACCATAATGAGAGACTCGAACTGGGTAGATTGGTTTACTATGTTGGTGCTGATAATGGTAAGCAAGATAACAGTGATGGAGTGCCCTTCAAGGCCTAGCGCCTCCTGATAAGCAACAAGGGGTCGGCAGGCCAACAAATGGCAGCGAAAAGGCGGCTTACGAGGGTCTGAGCAAGTGGAGAAGATTCTGTAGCATATGTCTTTGAGAGGGACATAAGCGCACTACCTGCCTGGACAGAGACGATGCTCCGAAGAAACCAGGGAAGCCTGGCAAATGCAAAAACCGTGGCATGGAAGGAAAACGCCGGATGGCATGCACAATGCCGCTTGGAGTTGCTGAAAATGAGTTGCAGAAATATGAAATCTACTATTTAAAATGTTTGTTATCGAGGATTTTCTAGTGTGTTTAAGTAAGCATTTGCTACACGCTTGTTCCTCTTGTGGTTAGAGACATGACAGTTGTATAACAAAAACAGAATTCATTGGTCACACATGATATTCATTAATTTCTAATAGGCAAATGCATTGTCCTAGAGGAAACATGCTTAGAGGTTGACTGGTTGAGAGTGCCACTCTTCAGTACAAACGCCCCTGCCAGGGAATGATAATACAAACTAGAGTACGTGGAGGAGTTTTTTTTTTTTTTTTTGCAAGCTAATTGGACGAACCAAAGTAAATTGCCAAAACAAAAGAACAAGGACATTAAGGCCCTGCTTGGCATCGGTGTATTTGTATACACCTGTATTTTTTTAACAGTTTTGCTAAATCACATCTAGATGTGCCATAAGTATTGCACATCTAAGTCATATGTCATTGATCTTACATTGAGATTCGTGTGAATATTTTCTTTCTCTTTTTCCTTTTTCTCTTTATACTTGATTCATTCACTTAGATGTGCAATAACTAAAGCACATCTAGATGTGCCCTAGACACATCCTTTTTTTAAAGGTGTATAATATCGGCCACACTTGATTGATTTTTGCATGGAAAGGAAAACGACGGATCGAGGTCCGTATATATTATAGTGGGATGGCGCTGTGAAACACCAATCCAATGAGGGCCTAAGCATGCTGCTAACAGAACAGCTATGATTGCTAGTGCTTGGGACCCTGATGTAGCGGCGACGGTGGCTGCCGGCCTTAATCACATGGTTGACCAGCTCATGCTGCGACGGCGGTGGTGCCTGGATCTGGAGATGGTTTGGTTCAGGATGTATCTGCGCTGGACCGTTGCCCTGCTGAGCCTGATGTGGATTTTGAGCACCAAGCATCTGCGCGGGGTGGTGACCGCCGGCCTGCTGCACAGCACGCGCAACCTGCTGAGGAGAGAGCCTCCTGAAGTAAGCCTGCTGGAAGTCAAAGAAATGGCACTGACAAGGCTGCGACATAAAAGGATTCAGCAGAGACATTGTTCAGTAAGAAGATGAGATTGGTGGTGCGGCATAAAGCATGAACTGAAAAAAAAAAACACAGATCTGCTTACATCATATCTGCAGCACTTGTAGAAACAATGACCAGACCTTTCTCTGGTCCTGGCAACGTTAGTCTCCAATTAATCACCACAAAATGGACATGACATTAGAGGAAGAAGAAAGTCTGTTGGGACCGTGAGTGAGGAAGTAGAAGAAGCAGACGTGGCGGCGGCCGGCGTGATGTCAAAGGACAAAGGAGATAGCGAGGCGCCGATGGTGAAAATTTTCTGCGTAGGGTTTTGGCGCGCCGGTGAGCTTTGGAGGTCCACTTATGAGGCGCTGGTCTGGTTGGCGTCAGTTACAGCGGTGGACGGCCAGCACGGAAACATAGCCGAGCCGTTCGTGGAGTTCCTGATCCGCGCCTACTGTACGCCCTGCCGTCACATTTAATGCATCACGTGTCTAGGCTATTCTATTTGATATACGCTACAGAAATACAACAATGTGCACGGATCTACACGTGAACGTCCGGGTTTGATTTCAGGAGCATATGAGCCCGGGCTCAGAAACGAATATCCATCTCGATGCCCCCCTCCTCTCTTTTTTCTTGGTTCAGGCTCCTTCTTTTCTCTTTATGGTGACATACCATCATCAGGGGTAAAATTGTAATTGCACCTGCCAGTTAACACAGTTGGATGGAAAAATGGATGAAAATGTCAAATAGGGCATAAAATGAAGTTTTAAGTGTCAAAAAGGAAAGAAAAATATTTTTGGGACCAAAAAGGGAAGTAAATTTTAAGAAAGGACCAAATAAGGAATTCTCTCCCTAATTTATGTGTGGCGCGCGTGCACTAGAGCTTGCCACAACGAACTACTAGGTATTTTGATTATTATTATTTTGCATGGATTAAAAACATTCATATGTGGCGGCCGGGTATACTACTGGCCCACCACTATTGGCTCATGTACCAGAGGCGGGCGCAGAGTACGAGCCCACCACTGTTTGCTTTCATCACGCGGACAAATATATAAGAGTTTGCATGTGTCAAGTATATATATCCGCCCGCCGCTGATGTGTTGGTTCCTGTGACGTGTACACCTTGCTACCCGCCAATGCTACTTCTCCAAAGTAGCCACTCATTTGAGGCCATCTATAATTTTTTTTCTGGTAGTGTATGTTGAGTTCAAGTTACTTTTATGTGTGACACCTGATAAGTGAGTTGTTCACTTTCACTCAGCTCAGGGATTAGTGTGTGGTGACCTAGAATGGGTATTCTGAAAGTTGAGAGCACAAACTAGGGAGAATTTACGGCACGTAATTGCGGGGGCACACACTTTGTCGGCCGTTGATGTGCGCCAACATTCACACATATGTTTGTGTATATAGTCTTTTATGTTGTATAATAGTTCGTATATGTCTGTAATGTTATGTATATCTATCCGTATATGTGTTTTCCTATGGGGCCAGATAACTCTTGGCATGGGGTATATCCGGTAGGTGTATCTGCACATATACAAGTCCCAAGTAAAACGACCAATTCACAGTATAGATAGCTAGCTCTTCTTTCGTTGTTCTTCTTCGTTGTTATTTCTCACTTTCTAGTTCGCATCTTACGATAGATACTGATTATCAACAATGCAAGTGGATTTCTATCGGAAGGTTGGTTGAAATAGATAGAGATTATCGACATATTTCTTCATAAATATGAAGTAGAAGTTATACCATTATTCATTAAGCCTTTCTTCTCTTGTTCTTCTTAGATCTTGTTTCTTCTAATCTTCCTCTTTCATGGAACATCCATGGTTAAGCCAATTTTGAATCGGTCCTTGCATATTGAGCTATGGAAGATAAGAACACATGCAACATATAAAGGTAGGATAAGGGACATATTTATGTGAGAAGCTTGATTTTTTAACCTAAACATAAGAGATTATCTTCTTTCCTTGCGGATTGAAAGTTTTCAAAGATATGAATGGTCGAAAATTTCATAGTTAATGTTGTTCTTTGTTCCTTTTTTATTTTTTCATCCAGGAATAGTTTTTCTGCTGGAGATTTGGATTAGGAATTTAGGATGAATTGGATCTTAGACTGCAGGTATAGTAAATGGCACTACATATAACAAGAGTCACTGAAACTTTATATTGAGACGGTTTACGGACACATTACAGGTAATGAAACTATAGTTTGCTACACTCGAGGTCACACTGACAACTGATTTCACTTGGAAATCCAAGGCACCCCTTCAATGCCATTTCTTCACATGGCTCGCTCTGAAAAACCAATGTTGGACCTTTGACAGACTCGCAAGGCGAGGAATGCCGCATCAGGATGCTTGTCCTCTCTGTGATCAGCACGAGGAGACAATGAATCACCTTGCGTTGGGTTGTGTGTTCGCTAAGGAGATGTGGCATAGAATCAACGTAGCACGTGGCAAGCAAGAGTTTGAACTGGTGGACGATGAATCCTTAGGAGAATGGTGCGTGAGGCCAGAGCTCCGAGGTGATCAACGGAAAGCTGCAAGGGCTTTGTGCATACGTGGCATGTGGGAGTTGCAGAAGCACCGCAACGACAATGTCTTCAATGGTGCTTCGCCCTCAATTGCCAACCTAACACAACATGTAGATACCGAGAGGAGGGTTTGGAAGAAGGTCGACCTACTCAAAGGGGACCTTGACGGTTTCTTTGAGGGTTTGGCGACGTTGGTTGTGAATGAGTAGTCTTTCACATGTAGCATGGAGTACCGTGGAGTGTGGCCGATAATGGCAGTGTAATAAGGTTGTAAAGTGTGGATTTTTGGGATGTCTTTCCCTTCTCTTTTAATGAATGATACACACACTCGTGTGTATTTGAGTATATTGTCAGAGAAAAAACAATGACTATTTAATCTTTTTACATATCATACCATCAGAGTTTGATTCAGTATGATGTGCATGCTTACTTTACACTAATTAGAAGCTAAAAGGAGATTATAGACGGTAGTAAACATATATACTTTAATAAGGCATATGGCAATTTTACTAGAAACTTTGATCAACTATAGTCCATCAGCTTCTACTGAAACCTATGACCCCCGGGTCTATTTTCCATCATATATATTCAAATCTATAAAATCAAAAACCTAAAAATATCTTGTTTCAATTTATTTATATTTACTTCATTTTGCCTTTTATTTATCTTTTATATCTATCTCTATTGGATTTCACTTTTGCAAGTGACCGTGAAGGGATTGACACCCCCTCTTTCGCGTTGTGTGCAAGTGTTTGTTAGTTTGTGCATGTGCATATATTGGAGACTTGCTTGTACCTCCTACTGGATTGATACCTTGGTTCTTAACTAAGGGAAATATTTATCTCTACTTTGCTGCATCACCCTTTCCTTTTCAAGTAAAAAATCAACGCAAGCTTAAGAAGTAGCATTGTACTTGGAAGGCGATAAATCGCGTGTGTATATGCAACCACGTGAGGTCGTTATCCGAACCACTCGTGCCCACATGATTCGTGCAACTACAATATGTCTTTGCTGTATAACCTTTTTCCGGTCAACGTACACCAGCTGGTATAGTGCCCGTATTGCCACTGCAACCCCAGTAAATGTCCATGGCAGCCTCACACATTGAAATGAGGCTGGTCATAGTGGGAGTAACATAGGTAGTAACATAGATGCCACATAAGCAAAATTGGTGATGTGGCAAGTAGTTAATGAGGAGAGAGGCAAATAGAGTAACATAATATGTTACCATCACATAGCGGTTTCCAATGCATAATGAGTCTACAAAGTAATAAATGAAGGCAACTATGTTACCACACCTATGACACTACCCACTATGAAGGTAGTAACATAGACTAGTAACATATGTATGTTACTAGTCTAAGTTACTCTCCACTATGACCAGCCTGATAGCTAGGCGCGTCGATGGGAATTGATTGCACGGCATTAAAGCCTCATACTCTAGATGCACTAAAAGATCTACTAGCCTAATAAAAAGAACAACAGATGAACGCACTACTCCGTACTCCACTCACCCATATCACTAATCCCCGTCGGGGGAAGCTTAATGTCATGTCCACCTTCTCGTTCTTGGCTCTCCAAGTGGTAGGTTGACCATGGTTGTACAGTGAGGTATTGGGTGACGACAGGTGCATGCTACAATTTGTCAGTAATTTTAGTTTTTGCTTGAGAAAAAAACGTTCTATCATGCAGTTTGCATGCAGAAGATAATGATATGCAAGTATCCTTGTTCATGTTTGGGATTTCGAGAACATGCCACAATTTCCTTTATTATTTTCTTCATATTTTTTTCCGGACGGATTTGTCATCTAAATGTTGAAACCCTTTACTATGGAATACTCATCTTCCAAACAGATCCGAAGGAGAAAAATATTGATGTGATTCAATTGAATCGCCATGCAAAGGAGAAAACAAAGAGAAGTTACTTTGGTTCAAGGAGCCTTGATTTTGTTGTAATGTTGTTAGCACAAGTTCAGAACCAACTCCGGCTAGCAATAGAACAAAAACTCCTGCTAGCAACAGAATAGGAGGGATGCAATTTTCACCTGGTCAAAAAAGGTTGCTTTGGCAAACCTGCTATTGCAATACAAAAGTTGTGGGTGAACATGCATATGAAGCAAGAACTGGAGCAAAAAACTTTCACCGTCCGACGAACTTATCCCATGTGGTTGACGAAAAGGTCCATAGTGCAGGCTGGATAAGTAATTTGTACTCCCTCCATTTTTCTTTTCTCTGCGCATAACTTGAAGCCCGCATACCAAGGGGCGTACCGCTAGCTGTTTCTTGGACCGTCTTACCCTTACTCTCATATTAATTGCACATTGGGAATTGGCGTGCTTTAAGTAACTGCATGCAGCTAATTGGCCCATGCATCTCGGCTGCCCTGTATGCAGCTAGCCTGCTCGGACGAGACTTGCCTCCTCCCCCAGCGTGCGCCCATCCATACTCCTGCATATGTGACATGATTTGATTGGAACAAAATAAGGTCCGGCCCCACTCCCTTAAAATCAGGGGAGAGATGATTAGATTAGAAAGAAAAAAGAGAAAAAGACAGTCATAGGATGGAGTGGGAGCACGGATGGGAGCATGGGGAGGGAGCAGGCAAGCCGAATCCAGCCTGCTCATGCATGCGCACTGACTGCTCCACTGTCTGCTCTGCCATGCAACGGATTGGCTAGCTGGAAGGGGCAAAGTTGAAAAAAAAAACAGAGAAATAGGCTAGCGCGTAGAGTAATTAGGAAAAAAACGAGAAAAACCTAGACGCAGAGTAATAAGGAACGGAGGGAGTATGTAACAGGCCTCATTTACTACAGCCCAGGTCAAGGACGTTAATTGCATTGAAAATAACCTGCAGCCCTGCACCTTGATCATAAACACCCACATATTAACGTTGTGTATTTGCTAGCTTATCCCTGTGCATCACCGCAGTATCCGGTTAATCACTATATTAAGTGTGAATCGCTAGCATCAATGGTCGGTCAGGATAACATCCTCGCGTGGCACCATATCACAAAAATTCACGTCCCTTGGAATGCTCCTAAATGAACATTTCTCTTAAACTACCTAAGACAATCTACATTTTAGTATAAAAAACGCTGGCTACGGCGAATTTTTGTCGAAAAGAATCACCTACACGAATGAATTGCCAAAAAAGACCACCTGCAAAATAATTTGACAAAAAGAACCCCCTCGACCATGGCGGCAGGCCCGGCAGACGACACATGGCACCTGCCGCCACTGAGGGAGGCGGCAGCACCTGCCGCCACCGGGTCAGGCGGCAGGCTGCCTGCAACGGGGATTCTGGCCGAGCGACGAAACGGGCTGGCGTGGCAGGGCCCGGCCGCCTCCTGGCGTGGCGGCGGTACTGTAGCCGCTGGGACTGGCCGCCTCGCCCCATGGCGGCAGTATTGTTTCCGCGCTGTAGGTGTGCAATGGAACGACACGACAGCGATATAGACCAAGGAAATGACCAGCGATCGATATTACCGAGCCTAATCTCAGCCACGCACACCCACATGCACGCATTAATTATTACTTTGGATGTACTGTACTCCCTTCGTTTTTAAATAATTGTTTTTCTAGACATATTTTAAAATGTAGATTCACTCATTTTGCTTCGTATGTAGTCATTTGATAAAATATCTAGAAAGACAAATATTTAGAAACGGAGGGAGTACTAGTCATGCGGATTCCCTAGTCATTTACGAGGACGACCTAGCTGAGAAAACACTACCACTATTTGGATCACCAGCTAGCTCTCTCTTTCGCGTCGACGTAGGCAGGGACAGCAGCTAGTTTGCTTAGCAGAGTATTGATCTACAATACTTGTATAGATTTTTAATCGGGGCCGACGACACGGATCTACGCCGTAACAGCGACACAGCGAGGCGCCGGGAAATTAAGCATCCACCACGCGCGGTTCCTATAGCCAGGATTGCAGCCGAGCGTGTCTAGATTAACAGAATTGAGAGTTAGTGACAGGAGCGTGGGAACAGTACTGCCGCCATGCGGCGAGGCGGCCGGTCCCAGCAGCTACAGTACTGCCACCACGTCAGGAGGCGGCCGGGCCCCGCCACACCAGCCCGTTCCGTCGCTCGGCCAGAATCCCGTTGCAGGCAGCCTGCCGCCTGGCCCGGTGGCGGCAGGTGCCACGTGTCGCCTGCCAGGCCTGCCGCCATGGCTGAGGAGGTCTTTTTTGTCAAATTCATCTGCAGGTGGTTCTTTTTGGCAATTCGATCGTGCAGGTGGTCCTTTTTGACAAAAGGTCGGCTACGGCAAGGCGGTATGGGAGTTATGTAGTAGGTGCACTACACCACTGAAAAGGCATTTCTCGCTTAAGTGTTTTCGTGTTGATGACAATGCAACTTGCGGACTAACCATGTGCCTAAACTATTCAAATATACTCTATATGGTACACGATGGTTGCGTATCCCTCCGGATGAAAAAGAGCAAAGACGACATTTCTGAAGCATTTTATTTATTTGGTCGTAGGAAATCTATACTATTTAAAGGGGGTCTGCATTGGAAGGTACGGTGGAATCAAACATGTACACAAACTCTTATTGCACCTACCATATGGCCTTCCGTTTTGAGGAGAGGGTCTCTTATCTAACTTGTGCAGAGAAACTTATCCAGAGCGGTTGTACCGCAGGTACCCGTGGTTTCACAGCTCCCTTGTGGGGTGGTCACACTGTTACTGTCACGGCGGTTGTACCGTGTGCTGAGGCTGTTGTACCTGCCTGCTTGCGGGCGGTACTGTTGGGCCTTGCACCGGTCCAACCACTGCCCAGGGGGTGATTTCCCTCGGGCATGGCATGTTGTACCAGGCAGTTGCTTCCCGGTTGTTCTAGCACATAATTTATATATCAACACAACCAGGGTCCAGGGCAGTTGTACCGCTAGGGACTTAGCCACCATCGGATGTCGCTTCTGGGTGGTTGAACTGGCACTTGTACCGCCCCAACAACCGCGAGTCGGGTGATTCCGCTCGGGTTTTGTGAGTGGTACCAGTCGGTGGTGGAACGGTTATTCCGATAGTTATTTAATTACCAGTACAGCTGGGGTGCCCAACAGTTGCACCACCCCGGCCCTGTAGTTGTGCACTTATGCCTAGGATAGTTGTACCGCTGCCCCAAGCGGTTGTATCTCCTTGTGCGTTTCTGGACATAATGGTTAGATTTGGTGACCCACTATATAAGGAGGGTGTTCTTCCACCTCCCTATTACCTCTTCTCTCTCTCTCTCTCTCTCCTTCCCTCCTCCATTGTTGCCCGAAGCTCATATTTGGCCGATCTCTTTCTCTAGCCAAGCAAACTTGTATTTGCTAGGAATTGAGGGAGGAGAACTACATCTACACTTTTACCGAAAGAAATATGATTCCCCATACTTTCTCTTCTGGATATTATTACTCTTGGGTCTTTGAGAACCCTAAATGGAAGAGGTCACCTCGTACCCACATTCTATTGTGGTTAAACTACGTAGTGGTGCTAGGAGCCTCCAATTGAGTTGCGGAGAGAGCCCCAAGCTTGTTTGTAAAGGTCCCGGTTGCCGCCTTCAAGGACACTGCTAATGGATTCATGATAACTTGCATCGTGCGAGGGCGTGAGGAGAATGGGGTGAGTCGTTGGGACGCTTGTGGAGCATCGTGCCTCGACACCCCTCCAAACGGAGACATACCTCCCCCAAAGGAGGGAACTTCAGAAACACATCCTGGTCTCCATTGACTCCACTTGTGGTTATTCCAGTCCTTTACTTTGTGCAATTTTATTTCTTGTGTTTACTCTTGCTTTCACTTGTTACTTGTGTTAGCTTGTCATATAGGTTGTCCACGGGAGAGGCGTTTTGGCACTCGAGTCCCGCTGCTCCTGTTATCTTGTTCGTCCAACTGCGTGTGGGGATGTGTGCTGCAATCCATCAATGCCATATACGGTTGCTAGAAAATCTGCAATACTAGGGGCTGTTTGGATTGCCACACTTGCCTAACTCGAGTTGCTCAAATTGTTAGCCACACTTTGGCTTGTCTAAGGAAATCTTGTCACACTTTTTATGTCTATGACATGTGGGGTTCACTGCTCATAAAAAATTCTTGCTGTAAATGTGGCTAGAATCAAACACACACCTAATTTGATCAAATTTGTCTAAAATGAGGTGTGGTAAAGTATGACAACATGTGGCTGAAAACCAAACAGCCCCGAAGCCCACGCTGTACAAACACATGCATACGGGGGATAGTGCTACAAGTGAATGCAGGGCGGCGTTTTCTAGACGGCCGGGCCTTCATGACGGAGCGGGCTTGTACTGAAGATCAGAAGATGTATCTGACAGCTGAGCTTGGTTGATGTGTCAAATCATCGTCCACGGCCCCATTGACCCAGTTGACATATGAGTTGCGTGAGGGCTGTGTCTCCAACCTTTCGGCGATGGATTTTTCCATCGATCTGGTGGCGAGCGAGGTAAGAGAAATAACTGACGGAGACAACACGTCCTGGCCCACACCCAACAGGGAGGGTGTGTGCAGACACCGCTACCGCTACCGTGGCCGCAAGGATCTACCGCTACCGGCCGGCGGGCGCAGCGAAAGCGAGTCCGACAATGCGGAGCTAGTTGCATCAGGGATTGATTGGGAGGGAGGCAGTTTGTCGCACACCGGCAGGCCGTGATTCACAGTCAAGAGAATAGTGACGTCGCAACCACTGCCTTTGGGTACTGTGCATGTACGTAGTATAAAACCATTTTGTGATCAACATTGAAAGAAGTCCACATAACCCCTCGAGGTTTCATGAACCGGCCAATTTACCTCCTGAAGTCTAAAACCGGGTAACTAACCCCCTGAACTTTTCCAAACCATGTTAATCACCCCCTAACCCTGGTTAGAGTGGTTTTGTAGGTGGTTTTGATGACGTGGTGAGGTGCTCCTCCTTCCCGACATGCACCTGGCCTCGACCATACTACTCCGAGCACGAACCAGTGTGGTACCACTCATGGCACAGGACATCAACATGTAGCTCGCCGAGTCCCACACTTCTAACTTTGTGATCTTCTTGGCGCGCGGTGAGCCTTCCCAGCTCCAGGTCGTGCAGCCTGCACGAAGCCAGCAGCGTCTTGCATCGAAAGGCAACCCCTCGACCAGGCAGGCCAACGTCCTTGAACCTGCTCTCCTGCCTAGTGCATGCGCCCAAGGTTTGAGGGATCTTTATGGCTGTCTGTGTTAGAATAATCCGAGGCACTCCGTCGATCTACCGAGGATCAAGCAATCACACGAGGCACAACACCAAGATTTGTTAACGAGGTTCACCATTATGGCTAGATCCCCGAGGCATGACTACGGACGCTCCTTCCCATGACACCGTCACAATACCGTACCCCGGCCGCCGGCACACGCCGCCGGCTCCCCATTGCGCGCCTGTGCTATTATGTTGGCATATGTTACATCATGTGTCTAGCCCCGCTATATATGAGAGGCCTAGGATAAAAGTGTCCTATTAGGACACAACTCCTACCCTGTCTACACACAGTTCAAAACCAAGTCCAACTGTAACCTACCTTGTACAATAATATTCGACACAACTCTAACAAACTCCACCTTGGCGAATATTCTTCACCACCTTGAATTCATTCATGCATCGAACCTCCATGTACATTGGACTTGAGATACGCCATGAGCACCGATGCTACTCTCAGACTCCACGTGACTCCACCTGCAACTATAGTCCCTTCTTGTCTTCTTCACAGTCAACACTCGAGCAAAATTAAGTTCCTATTTACTCTACTTTGTGCTCCCAACTTTCGGGATATTCGCTCAACGCCATCACACACCGATCACTGACCTGCGTGAAAGTGAACAACTCACATATTGGACGCTCATATAAGAGTTATCTGAACTCAACATCACCGCTCTTTCTTGACCGTCTGTCTAAAACTTGAAGGAATTTCATCGTCACCCTGTGTCACGCTGAGTCAAATTCACAATTGTCTCACCCTTTCTTCCGGATAGTCTCTAACATGTCCCACAGCTATAGCACTCTGCCTCCTTCTGTACTTGTCATCTGCACTTTGCCAAGTGCACTGAACACCACAGAATATACGGCCATGTACTCTCTCAACTTTTGACATTAAGACTTTCTGCCACTTTCGCAGATTCTCCATGGTCAACTCTGTCCATCAACTAGCACCGATAGACCCTGTCAACAACTTAAATCTGGTACTTATCAACACTGCTTCAGCACCCCTGCACACTTTGTCTGACCATATATGTCTCACCATTAGTGCCTTGGTCTGTCGCTGTGTCCCGTGCTTACTGCACGCCTCGCCGTTATCACCGCGCCGAGCCTCTGCTATCCTGGTCGAGTCTCTAGGGCCGCGGACCCACACCACTCAAACCCCTACTACAGAGAACCACCGATCATCACCTATCGATGCCGAGTATCACGTCTCCACCAGACCACTGGGCCCCAGTCCGATCCACGTGTCTCTCGCTATCCCGCTGAATTAGGCTTCGACTCTCTGTTAACTTACGCCGTAGCCCCTCCATCAGCTCAGAGTGAAGTCATCCATCAGACTCCAACTCCAGCTTCAACATGACTCCATGTAGCTGGCCATGCTACCCTCGTGCCCTGTCGACTTCAAGCTCTCTTGTGTGCACCGTCTTGAATCAACCCTGCGCCATAGTCTGTCAAAGCCGCACAAGCCCTCAGGCCTGCACCACGTGTTTCCACGCCCCAAAAGTCGGCCACCATCAGCATTACGCTCCTATGTCGTCGTCGCTGAAATCACCGCCGTCTTCTACTTTGACCGACAACCCCATCGATCCATCAGACTGTCATGTCCGACCCAGCCGTGTATGTCCGATTGCAATCATACTCCACCCTGCGCTGTATCCGCCCCGCACATCACCGTGCATTGTGCATTGCTTAACGCCCTGTGTATGCATGATCCCGCGAAACACGCTCCAGGCTCCCAAATCAGTTTCGCGAACCCTCATCATCACATGATAATTCCATCTCAGCTAGCATGACTTCCCAAAACACATTCAAGCATCCTTGTTGCACCAACAAATCTCTTACTTTGTCTGCCATAACCTGAAGTTTTAGTACCCGATGGTGCCATGATCTTCATACGGCTGACCCGTGAAAAATACCCTAGCTTTATTCCCGTGATGACCAAGCACAATAGCAGAACATAGCCTATATGCCTATGTGTACTAATAGCATCCAACACGTGATTTGGCTCCCTGACACAGCTACCAATGCTAGCAATTGCTTTGCCAAAATCCTTCCTACTAGTTCCTGATGGGTGCGTATCAATGGATATTTTCTCTTCACCGAATCGATTTGCCGTTGCCTCTATCCACGTCATACACGTTTTCTTTATAACAAATCTCACGGTTGCCTTGATTCCCACGGCTCCACAGCACTACACAGCTCCCTTGCGCTCAACGCACGCGCACGGGTGAACACCACAAGTCACCAAACCGTCAACGCAGGCTTGCATCGCCGCCCAGAGCTGCAGCGCCGCTGGCCCAGCCAACCAGGCGGCCTTGGCCTCGACTTGTCCACGTCACACGCATCCGCGCGTACGGCTGCCGCCCCGCTCGACCGGATCAAGCGCTCGATCTACGCTCGCCAACGCTGTAATCCGTTCTTTCCTAGGGTTGCCACATGCGCCGCCAGGACCGATCTGGATCGATCAACTCCGCTGGCACCAACTGCTGCTGCGATACGGCTGTCCTGCAGCTTCCCGACTGCTTCCGATTTGTGCCGCCGTTGCTATACTGGCCGTGACTTCTCCGCGACATGAAACTGCCCGCAACATCTGCTGCCGCCCAATCGCGCCGCATGTCATCGACCTTTTCCACAACCACGACCTCCTCTAGATCAACAATCCGCGACCTCTTCAAACCTTGCTCATGGTACCACTTGTTAGAATAATCCGAGGCACTTCGTCGATCTATCGAGGACCAAGCAATCACACGAGGCACGACACCGAGATTTATTAACGAGGTTCACCATCATGGCTACATCCCCGGGGCATGACTACGGACGCTCCTCCCCATGACACCGTCACAATACCGCACCCCGGCCGCCCGGGCGCCGGCACACGCCGCCGGCTCCCCCTTGCGCGCTTGTGCTATTATGTTGGCATATGTTACATCGTGTGTCTAGCTCCGCTATATATGAGAGGCCTAGGATAAAAGTGTCCTATTAGGACACAACTCCTACCCTGTCTACACACAGTTTAAAACCAAGTCCAACTGTAACCTACCTTGTATAATAATATTCGACACAACTCTAACAGTCTGCGCCATAGCGCTCCTGCTGCTTCCCACGTGACCAGTGGCTGGTACAGTCATACTCATGCTCTCCGAGGCGGACAGTGGAGGTCGTCTACGACGGTGACGAGCAGGACACGAGCGCCGGAAGCACGAGGAGCTGGTGAGCCGCGTGCACTTTTTTTTGACGAAACGCTGTCGGAGCAACTTCTCTTTTTCATTTATAAGAGGAAAGGTGTTACAAGTATTTGGTCGGAGCAGGCCACTATACATCCACTATGCCAACAGCCGGCAACCCAGCAACATACCTCAGCACATAATTCAGTCTGGCTCTCGAGGTCTGTCCAAAAGCAGCTGAATCCTATGACGCCCAGCCTGGTTCCATATCCTAAATTCATCAATCATCAAGTTGAAGACCGCGCTGACGGTGGACGCCTTGCTTTGGAAAATCCGGGCATTCCTCTCGCACCACGTGAACCACCAGATTGCCACTGCCAGACCGCCCCAGCCCTTTAAGTTGGTCAGGTTAGTGTTCACCACGTTGGACTCCCACCAGTCAGCAAGGCTGGTTGTCGCCGCCGTCGGCGCAAGAGTGGTGGGGAGGTTGCAATGGTTGAGCATCAGACTCCATAGAGCTTGGGTATAGGAGCAGCGTGCTAAGAGGTGATCAGCACACTCGTCCGCCGCCCGGCAGACAGAACAAATTGGGTCGTGCGGCCATCCTCTTTTCTGCAGGTTATCCGCTGTAAGACATTTTCCCAGGATCACAAGCCAAGCGAAAATTCTGCATTTTAGCGGAGCATCAGCCGCCCATATGTGTCGCTGACCGGCGAGGCAAGTACACCCCTCGAACGAGCCGCGTGCACTTGAGGAGGTAGGTACGAGGTCCCGATGGCACGTGAACTCAAGCTCCGCCGGAGACAATACACACGTACATACATACTGTTGTTGAATCGATTCTCTCCTGGACAAGCACACACGTACACACATGAAGTATGTGCCACCATGTACAAGCTAGACATGACTATTCTAATCGTGATTAGCTCTAAAATGGTGTACGTCGCCAGCTGCCGGCGGCAGCCCCAGCCGCAGGTGCGAGCTATTGTCGACTTGAGGACAAAGCGAACGCGGCCGGCGAGGGCTGCCGAGGCGACTAAGGCGACGACGGTGCAGTTGCGTGTGCTTGCTTTTAGGAGCTGGTGCGCCGCTAGGAGCCGGGGACCTTTCCAATATGTCATCCGATTGATGCACCAATTTTTTTACGGAGGAGGACGGAGCTTGAGAAGCCATTCCGCCGGGGTTCAACGAGAGTACGAAGGCGAGGGGTCACGCAGAGTGGGCGCAACAGTAACACATCATGCGACACAAGGTACTTCTTGTACCATGCTGGGCTTGGCTCCCTCATGGCTGGCTGCTTGTTGGTGCTATCATGAGGTCGACGAGTGGTTTGGGCGCGACGTGCAATGGCAGAAGGATCGGAGGAGGACAGGAACCGTGCTGACCTGGCACCTGCAATCTGCCCAGTCACCAAAACCGCTTGAAAAACCAGTCTAGTAGATGTGAGGGGGTGATTCACCTGGTTTGGGAAAGATCAGGGGGTTATTTACCCGGTTTTAAACTTCGGGGGGTAAATTGTCCGTTTTAAAAAACCTCAGGGGGTTATGTAGACTTCTTTCGATCAACATTGCCTGCAGACTATTCGTTCTATTTACCTGCTGCTCTAGAATTCTAGTAGTGATTTTGTTCGGTCAGATAGGCACTCCTAGACGATGGTTGGGATTTTGTATTCTGCAAAGTATGGGGAATTTTGAATGGCTACTTGACAGCAGATATTCTCTCCGTTTCTAAATATAAGTCATTTTAGAGATTTCAACAAGTGACTACATACGGAGCCAAATGAATAAATCTACACTTTAATATGTCTACATACATCTATATGTTGTAGTCCATTTAAAATGTCTAAAAAGATTTATATTTATAAACGAAGGGAGTAAAATGCATGTCTGAACTCTGGGGAGTCGATTGGTGTGTTGTGGATTGTGTATTTTTTGGCTGGCAAATCAGCTGGTGAATTGCAGACAGTAGGGAGTTTGTTTTCGGAGTGGCATCATAAGTAGATTATGCATTGTTGTGATTTTGGGGAAGTGATGACGGAGTGGTTCTTGCTGCACAGTACATAAATGAGGTGGATGGTAGGCGGTAGATGGCTGGCTTGCAGGTAATAACGTTCGGCTGACTGACTGACAGAGCATGCACTGGCTCGGAATCGTCATGCGCCGTCTGGGCCAACAGCGATGTAACCTACTTTATTGTCGAGCCTCAATTTGTTAGTCGTCCACTCGTCCAATCACCACCCCCTCTAGTCGACCATGTTGGACATTGTATTGCCTTGATTTACTTCATGTTGGACATTTTTCCGGTAAAACAAGTGATTTGTTCCACTAAACCTCGAGAAACGTGATGGTGATATTGTTAAGCAAGTATGAGTTGGACATCATATATTTAAATTGTATATAAAACATCCAATACCATCATATTATTTAACTCCACTGTTTTACACTTATTTTCTTAACGTCAAGTAATATAAAATTTCTGTAACAACACGCGGGGCACCATCTAGTTAACAAAATAGTCATGATTAACATAACAATGATGAGAAATGAGTTTGAGGAAAACCCCTCACACATATTCTACTGTGAGGCCTGAAACATTGGACCCATCGTACCCAAAAATGATATTTAATTTGAAGTGACTATCGATCAATTGACTTAGAAATAGACATCGATAATCGTCCGATCAAGTCTTTCCATCCTTTCTCGCAAGATTGTAGATTTTCTGATCTGATGATTCTTCGCGTTGACTTGGAAGTTCTTATGTCATAGTCATTTGAGAATAGCAACACAAAGTTAAGATGTAACAAATATGTATTATATACAAAGGATATACTTATACATATACTAAATGAGAAAAAAATCCCAATCTTAAGGGTGGTGGTTGCGGACGTCCAACAATGTCTGGGTGGCGGCCCGGAGAGGTACAACGCCAGTGTTGGAGGAGGAGGGCGTGGATGCAAAGCAAGGAGGAGCACGAGCCGAGTGAGAGAGAATGGGACCGGGAGGGGGACTTGAGTGGGTTGGGTGTGTCGGAGTCAGATGTGGCTGTTGTTCAGGCTTTCGTAAAGCCCCTAGTTTGCTTTCAATTTGCGGGGGAAAACGCGTCTAGATCGGGCGACGGACTGATACAGTTGCATGACAAAATACATCTGGACTGCAGGGTCCAGACATATTCGGACGGTTTGAGGTATGCTTTAGAGATGCCCTCAAGAATCTACATAATACCATATCACACATAAGTTTCACAATATTCAAATATTTTGAATAGTTGCAGACCACAGTAGGTGGGAATCTTTCAAACCGTCAAGCGCACCATGTGACTAGGAACACAAACCCTCACAAAGGTATTAGCCATCGATGGGAGAACCGCTACTTCATTGCCACCGATGGGAGAACCAACACACTATTAGCTTCCCAACATCGACCGTGAAAGCCATGCCGGTATAAGGCAAAGCTCGAGAGACCAATTTTCGACACGATCATCGAAAATCCACGAAACTAACACAAAAGACATAAACTACATTTTTCCAAAAAAACTACAATTTTCTTTTTGACATATAAAGATCCAAGGTTTTCCGTGGTAGCTCCCATAGAAGACCCCCCAACAACTACAGGCACATGATATCTAGAGCTGAATCGATGCGGTCGCGCGCGCCCTTATCATCAGCCAGAGTGGCTTCATTTGGGCGAGGCACAAAGCTTTGCCTTCTTGTAGGTACCATGTCTTAATATAGATTTTCATGAACCTGACAGAGGTGGAGAAATTATGGTGGCCGCGATCTGAGATTGGTATTGACACAGAGGGTACTGGTTGTGTTGAAAACAATGCGGCACAGGTTCTCCCTATGTGGCGTGTGTTTGGCGACTTGCAGCAGCAGCCTTTGGCAAGCGGGGGTGGCAACATAGGTGGACTGCATTCTTGGTGGTGCTCCTCGAGTATCAGCCATGACTTTCAGGGTGTAAATCCAAGGTCTGGCCTTCATTGGTAGTATCTGGCAGTGGTCTTTTTTTGAACATCAGTACAGACACAAATGCTCATATACACGCGCATACACTCACCCCTATGAACACACACACACACACCCTACCCCTATGAGCACCTTCGAGAGACTGAGCCGGCATATCATCTTGAGATTTAGGAAGTCACCGTAGGCGCCTCGTCATCGACGGGAACGTCTCCTTCCACTGAAAGCGCATCACCGGAAATCCTAAAATAAATCCAGAAATAATGCGAGCACCAGGACTTGAACCCTGGTGGGCTGGGGATACCACGGTAATGGTCTTGTTTAAGGCATTGTTTTGGAACTCGAACTTTCTCCAGAGTGAAAACCCAAGATCTCCGATCATGCGACGACAACGCTTGTGGTTTGTTTCCTTCATGTAGGCGTTGCTTTTGGAGAATCTCGTTTGTAGTACTGGTGTTGTCTTCGATGGTGGTTAGAGTGCTACTGTTGCGAGTGGTTCAACACCGTGATGGGGTCTTTGTTTTCTTTCTTCTTTTCTTTATTTTAGTTCTTGGTTGTGTGCATCCCTGATGTCTTTGGACATCTTGTTGGTGTAGAGGTTGGGTGTATTTGGTATCATTGCGATATTCCTTTAATAAAAAAACTATAGGCACATGATAACATACCTTTACTGAAAAGCTTAGCTAGGACCATTTGATTGGAAGAAATCGTGATTAGGGGCCCACGCCCAGCGTAATATGCCCGTAAAAGTCCGTCGGTTTAGAATTTTCACCGTCAGAATGCAAGGAGATTCAGGAGAGAGGACATATATCAAATTCAGGAAAAGGCTAGATATTGTTTTGTCCTACTGCCATGTTTTTTTAACCGGGCTATCCCCCTTTCCATTACTTAGAACAGAAATACAAAGGTCTGTTACAGAAAAGAGTCTGAGAACAGGGAGAAGGGGAGAGCGAGTTCAACGCACTGCTAGGAAACCCACTGCACGCGCCCGCCATTGAAATGAGCGCTATGGGGCGAAAACCTGAGCAGCACCAGCATTTTCACTAGACCTATTACAAAAGAGGATGGAAACCATCATAGAACGAGGATAACAATTTTAAGATGTTCGTTACGGAGCCAACCAACGAACAACTACCAAAAGTATAACGCACGGCAAGATCTGCATCTTCATTCTCCACCCTTAGACGCGTCACAGGCCCTCATCAGCAGCAGGGTCCCGTTGCGGATCATCTCTGCACCCGCTCGAAGTTGCTTGACGTTGTCTCCAGCCTGTAGACCTGCCCAATATAAGAGAAAAGAAGCCACCGCAAAAACAATCTCAAAAGGAGATTTGATCATCTTCTTCTCAAGGTAGCTTTGTTTCGGGCCAGCCAGATGGACCAAGTAATTGCCCCCAACGCCACAGTATAGAAAGAGTCATGTCGAGCAGGAAAGAGTAGCACCATACAAAAAATTGCCAGTAGTTACGAGGACATAAGTCTGTCCCGAGAGTGACCCCAATCGATCACCAGACAACTTTGCCAACAGGGCAATCAAAGAACAGATGTTGGAAAGTTTCAATCTGTCGCAAAAGGAACACACAAGTTCTTGGCCATTTACGTTGACGCATCAATTGTTTAGTGAACACTGCATCTTGAGTAAGTTTCCAAAGAAAAATCTGGATCTTAAGAAGGAGTTTGGCTTTCCAAATCCATTTGTAATTGCACCCACCGAGTGGTTTTTCTTGTCCGACCGCCATGTTTCGGGAGCTACCTTAAGCGTGCCAGCTGCTACATGGCCTCACTGTTTTAGGTGAGCGCACATGTTGGCGGGAGGAGAGCACCCAGACCCAAATCTCAGCGACCGGCCACCCATGCCCTGGTTGTCTCTTTATTTATCCGCGGGGTCAGCAGCTGAGCAGTGACCAGTGAGCAGAGCACCACCAAGAGCCAGCCGCCGCTTCCTTCTATTTACAACGCCGGTAAGCCGAGATTCAGCTCTCCATGGACGCCACGTCCTAGCCGCCGCTGCGCATCGTGCTCTGCCCCTACCTTGCTTTTGGCCACCTGCTTCCGTACCTGGAGCTCGCCGAGCGCCTGGCGCTGCCCGGCCACCTTGTGTCCTACGTCTCCACCCCGCGCAACCTCGCCCGCCTCCCGCCGCTGCGCCCCGTTGCGGCGCCGCATGTGGACCTCGTTGAGCTCCCCTTGCCGTGCGTCAATGACCTGCCCGACGGCGCGGAGTCCACCAACGATGTCACCGCCACCGATCATGAGCTCCACTGGAAGGCTTTCGATGGCCTCGCCGCGCCCTTTGGGAGTTCTTGGCTGCTGCGTGCACCAACGAGGCCACGAGGCCTCACTGGATCATCGTCGACTGCTTCCACCACCGGGCCACTGCTGCCGCCCTCAAGCACAAGGTACGATCCAATCCACCAGAGACGGCTAGTTTGCGCGGTAGGCCGGCAGCTTTGTTGGTTCCATCACATGCATGTCTCAAATCTAGTTGCCTTGAATGCCAGGTACCATGTGCGACGCTTCTGACGACCGCTGCCATGCTCGCTGCCGTCCCCCGCCCGCCATTGGAGCACCCTGAGGCAGGCTCTGCCGTTGCCTCTATGTTTGAACAGGCCACCGCTGCTAGGCGCGTTGTGCCTAGTTACGAGCGGAATGCGATGACACGGTTTGTCGCCGTGCATGGAACGTCGTCGAGTATGTCCAGCCTCTGGCGCTGCATCTTGACAGAGAAGAGATGCACACTAACAGCCATCCAGAGCTGCGTCGAGTAGGAGCCCGAGTCCTTCCCGCTCTTAGCAACCGTCCATGGCAAGCCGATGCTGCCCCTCGGCCTTCTGCCGCCGTGCCGCTGGCAGCAATGGAGAAGACCATGCCAGTGTTTGGTGGTTGGACGCACAACCGCCCGGCTTGGTGGTGTACGTGGCGCTAGGGAGCGAGGTGCCACTTCGCGAGGAGCAGGTGCGCGAGCTGGCCCTCGACCTGGAGCTCACCGGGACGCGCTTCCTCTGGGCTCTCAGGAAGCCCATCGGTGCCGATGACGACCCTCTCCCGCCCGGCTTCGAGGAGCGCACCCACGACCGCAGGCTGGTGGCCACGGGGTGGGTGCCCTAGATGAGCATCCTGGCGCACGCGACCGTTGGCGGGTTCTTGACGCACTGTGGCCGGAACTCGCTGATCGAAGGGCTCCTATTCGGGTACCCACTCGTCATGCTGCCCATCTTCAGCGACCAAGGGCCCAACGCGCGGCAAATGGAAGTGAAGAAGGTAGTGTTGCAGGTGGCGAGGGACAAGGACGATGGGTCCTTCCACCGCCATGGCGTCGCGAGCGCCGTCTGGGCAGTCATGGTTGAGGGAGAAGAAAGAAGGGGCTTCGTGGCAAATGCACTGAAGATGCAAGCGGTCGTAGCGGATAAGGCACTCCAGGATAGCTACATCAACGAGTTTGTACAACACCTCAGATCTTACGGCGCTGCAGGGGCAGACACAAATGGGCGTGTTTGGTTGCCCACATCGAGCCCAACCAGGCCCGCGCGGGAAGGGAGAGGCCTGTTTGGTTGCCCAGTTTTCCTATTGGGCCTGCATCGCACGCTCCTCAAAGCAGCCCAGAGCCTGACTCACTGGAAACGCTCGGATCGGCAGTTTCTCGCGAGCCAGGCTGAGTGCGGCGTGAGGTCGCATGGGCAGGAGTGAGGCGAGGGCGAGGGGGATGGCGGGAGATGGAAATCTGGCGCGCCGTCCCGGCGCCAAATTAGCCTCACCCCCTTTCACTCGCTCACCCATAGCCAATGCCCCCTTTCTTCCCTACTGCCCCACCATCGGCGGCGGCTGCGATTTCAGATCTGAGCTATAGGCGGTGGCAGAAGAGGCGGCAGCGTTTGTGGCGGATCTGGTGCTGCCCTTGTTGTTGGCCACTGTCTGGTCGACCTAGTCTGTGCCATGGCTCCCCCTACGCCGTCCTCGTCTCGGATGCTGGTAAGCAGCACCCCTCCCTCCTTTGTTAGCTCAGTGGTTAGGCCATTAAGCTAGGTGTAGGATCGATTTCCCACTAAATGAACTGTCGATGTCGACTAGGTTATGGACGCACGGATGAGGTTGATAATCCAGGCAGCAACACTGATTCGTGTGATTCAGGCATGGGTCATGTTCATGCACCAGAGAGTTGTTCGTCGTGCTGGGAGATCTTTGATCCGCTATGGTCCATTGTTTCCCCGGGAACAGGAGATGATCCAAAATCAGAACTACATCTACAACTGCAATGACGTCGAGGCTCTGTGGATGCTTAGAATGAAAAGAGCACCATTTGCCAGGCTTGTCGAGACCTTCAGGAGCAGGGGCTGTTACAAGATAGCATCAACACTGGTGTCAAAGAGCAAGTGGCCATTTTCCTTGCTACCTCTTGAGCACTTGCGTTGGTTTTCCCTTGAAAAGGAAAGGGTGGTGCAGCAAAGTAGCGTAAGTATTTCCCTCAGTTTTTGAGAACCAAGGTATCAATCCAGTAGGAGGCTACGCGCGAGTCCCTCGCACCTACACAAAACAAATAAATCCTCGCAACCAACGCGATAAGGGGTTGTCAATCCCTACACGGTCACTTACGAGAGTGAGATCTGATAGATATGATAAGATAATATTTTTGGTATATGATAAAGATGCAAAGTAAAATAAAAGCAATGAAAATAACTAAGTATTGGAAGATTAATATGATGAAGATAGACCCGGGGGCCATAGGTTTCACTAGTGGCTTTTCTCAAGAGCATAGGTATTTTACGGTGGGTGAACGAATTACTGTTGAGCAATTGACAAAATTGAGCATAGTTATGAGAATATCTAGGCATGATCATGTATATAGGCATCACGTCCAAGACAAGTAGACCGACTCCTGCTTGCATCTACTACTATTGCTCCACACATCGACTGTTGGGGAACGTAGCAGAATTTTAAAATTTTCTATGCATCACCAAGATCAATCTATGGAGTCATCTAGCAACGAGGGAGAGAGGAGTGCATCTACATACCCTTGTAGATCGCGCGCGGAAGCGTTCAAGAGAACGGGGTTGATGGAGTCGTACTCATCGTGATCCAAATCACCGATGACCAAGTGCCGAACGGACAACACCTCCGTGTTCAACACACGTCTGGTCGGGAAGACGTCTCCTCCTTCTTGATCCAGCAAGGGGGAAGGAGAGGTTGATGAAGATCTAGCAGCACGACGGCGTGGTGGTGGATGCAGCAGGATCCCGGCAGGGCTTCGCCAAGCGCAAGCGGGGAGGAGAGGTGTTACAGAGGGAGAGGGAGGCGCCAAGAGCAAGGGGTGCGGCTGCCCTCCCTCCCCCCTCTTTATATAGGGGCCTTGGGGGGGGGGCGCCGGCCCTAGGAGATGAATCTCCAAGGGGGCGGCGGCCAAGGGGTGGCTTCCCCCCAAGCCAAGTGGGGGGCGCCCCCACCCCTAGGGTTTCCCAACCCTAGGCGGCGCAGGGGATGCCCAAGGGGGGCGCGCACCAGCCCACTAGGAGATGGTTCCCCTCCCAATTCAGCCCATGGGTCCCTACGGGATAGGTGGCCCCACCTGGTGGACCCCCGGGACCCTTCCGGTGGTCCAGGTACAATACCGGCGACCCCCGAAACCTTCCCGATGGCCGAAACTGGACTTCCTATATATAAATCTTTACCTCCGGACCATTCCGGAACTCCTCGTGACGTCCGGGATCTCATCCGGGACTCCGAACAACTTTCGGGTTACTGCATACTAATATCTCTACAACCCTAGCGTCACCGAACCTTAAGTGTGTAGACCCTACGGGTTCGGGAGACATCCAGACATGACCGAGACGCCTCTCCGGTCAATAATCAACAGCAGGATCTGGATACCCATGTTGGCTCCCACATGCTCCACGATGATGTCATCGAATGAACCATGATGTCGAGGATTCAATCAATCCGCATACAATTCCCTATGTCAATCGATACGTTACTTGCCCGAGACTCGATCGTCGGTATCCCAATACCTCGTTCAATCTCGTTACCGGCAAGTCACTTTACTCGTGCCGTAATTCATGATCCCATGATCAACCACTTGGTCACATTGAGCTCATTATGATTATGCATTACCGAGTGGGCCTAGAGATACCTCTCCGTCACACGGAGTGACAAATCCTAGTCTCGATTCGTGACAACCCAACAGACACTTTCGGAGATACCTGTAGTGTACCTTTATAGTCACCCAGTTACGTTGTGACGTTTGGCACACCCAAGGCACTCCTACGGTATCCGGGAGTTGCACAATCTCATGGTCTAAGGAAATGATACTTGACATTCGGAAAAGCTACATCAAACGAACTACACGATCTTTGAGCTATGCTTAGGATTGGGTCTTGTCCATCACATCATTCTCCTAATGATGTGATCCCGTTATCAATGACATCCAATGTCCATAGTCAGGAAACCATGACTATCTTTTGATCAACGAGCTAGTCAACTAGAGGCTCACTAGGGACGTGTTGTGGTCTATGTATTCACACATGTATTACGATTTCTGGATAACACAATTATAGCATGAACAATAGACAATTATCATGAACAAAGAAATATAATAATAACCATTTTATTATTGCCTCAAGGGCATATTTCCAAGAGTCTCCCACTTGCACTAGAGTCAATATTCTAGTGACATTGTGATGAATCGAATACCCATGCAGTTCTGGTGTTGATCATGTTTTGCTCTAGGGAGAGGTTTAGTCAACGGATCTGCCACATTCAGGTTCGTATGTACTTTACAAATCTCTATGTCTCCATTTTGAACACTTTCACGAATGGAGTTGAAGCGACGCTTGATATGCCTGGTCTTCCTGTGAAACCTGGGCTCCTTGGCAAGGGCAATAGCTCTAGTGTTGTCACAGAAGAGAGTCATCGGGCCCGACGCATTGGGTATGACTCCTAGGTCGGTAATGAACTCCTTCACCGAGACTGCTTCTTGTGCTGCCTCCGAGGCTGCCATGTACTCTGCTTCACATGTAGATCCCGCCACAACGCTCTGCTTGCAACTGCACCAGCTTACTGCCCCACCATTTAAAATATACACGTATCCGGTTTGTGACTTAGAGTCATCCAGATCTATGTCGAAGCTAGCATCGACGTAACCCTTTACGACGAGCTCTTCGTCACCTCCATAAACGAGAAACATATCCTTAGTCCTTTTCAGGTACTTCAGGATATTCTTGACCGCTGTCCAGTGTTCCATGCCGGGATTACTTTGGTACCTTCCTACCAAACTTACGGCAAGGTTTACATCAGGTCTGGTACACAGCATAGCATACATGATAGACCCTATGGCCGAGGCATAGGGGACGTCACTCATCTTTTCTCTATCTTCTGCCGTGGTCGGGCATTGAGCCGTGCTCAATCTCGTACCTTGCAATACAGGCAAGAACCCCTTCTTTGACTGATCCATTTTGAACTTCTTCAATATCTTGTCAAGGTACGTACTCTGTGAAAGACCAATGAGGCGTCTCGATCTATCTCTATAGATCTTGATGCCTAATATATAAGCAGCTTCTCCAAGATCCTTCATTGAAAAACACTTGTTCAAGTAGGCCTTTATGCTTTCCAAGAATTCTATATCATTTCCCATCAACAGTATGTCATCCACATACAATATGAGAAATGCTACAGAGCTCCCACTCACTTTCTTGTAAATGCAGGCTTCTCCGTAAGTCTGCGTAAACCCAAACGCTTTGATCATCTCATCAAAACGAATGTTCCAACTCCGAGATGCTTGCACCAGCCCATAAATCGAGCGTTGGAGCTTGCACACCTTGTCAGCATTCTTAGGATCGACAAAACCTTCCGGTTGCATCATATACAATTCTTCCTTAAGGAAACCATTAAGGAATGCCGTTTTGACGTCCATTTGCCATATCTCATAATCATAGAATGCGGCAATTGCTAACATGATTTGGACAGACTTCAGCTTCGCTGCGGGTGAGAAAGTCTCATCGTAGTCAACCCCTTGAACTTGTCGACAACCCTTAGGGACAAGCCGAGCTTTATAAATGGTTACGTTACCATCCGCGTCTGTCTTCTTCTTAAAGATCCATTTATTTTCTATGGCTCGCCGATCACCGGGCAAGTCAGTCAAAGTCCATACTTCATTTTCATACATGGATCCTATCTCGGATTTCATGGCTTCTAGCCATTTGTCAGAATCCGGGCCCGCCATCGCTTCTTCATAGTTCGAAGGTTCACCGTTGTCTAACAACATGATTTCCAAGACAGGGTTGTCGTACCACTCTCGTGCGGAATGTGTCCTTGTGGACCTATGAAGTTCAGTAGCAACTTGATCTGAAGTTTCATGATCATCATCATCAACTTCCTCTCTAGTCGGTGCAGGTACCTCAGGAACATTTTCTTGAGCTGCGCCACAAACCGGTTCAAGAGGTAATACTTCATCAAGTTCTACTTTCCTCCCACTTATTTCTTTCGAGAGAAACTCTTTCTCTAGAAAGGACCCATTCTTGGCAACAAAGATCATGCCTTCGGATCTGAGGTAGAAGGTATACCCAATAGTTTCTTTAGGGTATCCTATGAAGACGCATTTTTCCGATTTGGGTTCGAGCTTTTCAGGTTGAAGTTTCTTGACATAAGCATTGCATCCCCAAACTTTTAGAAACGATAGCTTAGGTTTCTTCCCAAACCATAATTCATACGGTGTCGTCTCAACCGATTTCGACGAAGCCCTATTTAAAGTGAATGCGGCAGTCTCTAAAGCATAGCCCCAAAATGATAGCGGTAGATCGGTAAGAGACATCATAGATCGCACCATATCCAATAGAGTGCGATTACGACGTTCGGACACACCATTACGCTGAGGTGTTCCAGGCGGCGTGAGTTGTGAAACTATTCCACATTTTCTTAAGTGTGTGCCAAATTCGTGACTCAAGTATCCCCCCCCCATGATCTGATCGCAAGAACTTGATTTTTCTGTCACGTTGATTCTCAACCTTGCTCTGAAATTCCTTGAACTTTTCAAAGGTCTCAGACTTGTGTTTCATTAAGTAGACATACCCATATCTACTCAAGTCATCAGTGAGGGTGAGAACATAACGATAGCCACCGCGAGCCTGAACACTCATTGGACCGCACACATCAGTATGTATGATTTCCAATAAGTTGGTTGCTCGCTCCATTGTTCCTGAGAACGGAGTCTTGGTCATTTTACCCATGAGGCATGGTTCACACGTGTCAAATGATTCGTAATCAAGAGACTCCAAAAGTCCATCTGCATGGAGCTTCTTCATGCGTTTGACACCTATGTGACCAAGGCGGCAGTGCCACAAGTATGTGGGACTATCATTATCAACCTTACATCTTTTGGTATTCACACTATGAATATGTGTAACATTACGCTCGAGATTCATTAAGAATAAACCATTCACCAATGAAGCATGACCATAAAACATATCTCTCATATAAATAGAATAACCATTATTCTCGGATTTAAATGAGTAGCCATCTCGAATTAAACGAGATCCTGATACAATGTTCATGCTCAAAGCTGGCACTAAATAACAATTATTGAGGTTTAAAACTAATCCCGTAGGTAAATGTAGAGGCAGCGTGCCGACGGCGATCACATCGACCTTGGAACCATTCCCGACGCGCATCGTCACCTCATCTTTCGCCAGTCTCCGTTTATTCCGCAGCTCCTGCTTTGAGTTACAAATGTGAGCAACCGCACCGGTATCAAATACCCAGGAGCTACTATGAGTACTGGTAAGGTACACATCAATTACATGTATATCACATATACCTTTAGTGTTGCCGGCCTTATTGTCCGCTAAGTATTTGGGGTAGTTTCGCTTCCAGTGACCACTTCCCTTGCAATAAAAACACTCAGTCTCAGGCTTGGGTCCATTCTTTGGCTTCTTCCCGGCTGCTTGCTCACCGGGCGCGGCAACTCCCTTGCCGTCCTTCTTGAAGTTCTTCTTACCCTTGCCTTTCTTGAACTTAGTGGTTTTATTCACCATCAACACTTGATGTTCCTTTTTGATTTCCACCTCTGCTGATTTCAACATTGAATATACCTCAGGAATGGTCGTTTCCACCCCCTGCATATTGAAGTTCATCACAAAGCTCTTGTAGCTCGGTGGAAGCGACTGAAGGATTCTGTCAATGACCGCGTCATCCGGGAGATTAACTCCCAGCTGAGTCAAGCGGTTATGCAACCCAGACATTTTGAGTATGTGCTCACTAACAGAACTATTTTCCTCCATCTTACAGCTGAAGAACTTGTCGGAGACTTCATATCTCTCGACCCGGGCATGAGCTTGGAAAACCATTTTCAGCTCTTCGAACATCTCATATGCTCCGTGTCTCTCAAAACGCTTTTGGAGCCCCGGTTCTAAGCTGTAAAGCATGCCGCACTGAACGAGGGAGTAATCATCAGCACGTGACTGCCAAGCGTTCATAATGTCTTGGTTCTCTGGGACAGGTGCGTTACCTAGCGGTGCTTCTAGGACATAATCTTTCTTGGCAGCTATGAGGATGATCCTCAGGTTCCGGACCCAGTCCGTATAGTTGCTGCCATCATCTTTCAGCTTGGTTTTCTCTAGGAACATGTTGAAGTTGAGGACAACGTGGGCCATTTGATCTACAAGACATATTGTAAAGATTTTAGACTAAGTTCATGATAATTAAGTTCATCTAATCAAATTATTCAATGAACTCCCACTCAGATAGACACCCCTCCAGTCATCTAAGTGTAACATGATTCGAGTTAACTAGGCCGTGTCCGATCATCACGTGAGACGGACTAGTCAACATCGGTGAACATCTTCATGTTGATCGTATCTTCTATACGACTCATGCTCGACCTTTCGGTCTTCTGTGTTCCAAGGCCATGTCTATACATGCTAGGCTCGTCAAGTCAACCTAAGTGTATTGCGTGTGTAAATCTGGCTTACACCCATTGTATTCGAAACAACGAACCTTCGCAACGGTGCATAGTTAGGGGGAACACTTACTTGAAATTATTACGAGGGATCATCTTATTTAAGCTACCGTCGTTCTAAGCAAATAATATATAAAACATGATAAACATCACATGCAATCAAATAGTGACATGATATGGCCAATATCATTTGCTCCTTTTGATCTCCATCTTCGGGGCTCCATGATCATCGTTGTCACCGGCATGACACCATGATCTCCATCATCACGATCTCCATCATCGTGTCTTCTTGAAGTTGTCTCGTCATCTATTACTTCTACTACTATGGCTAACGCTTTAGCAATAAAGTAAAGTAATTACATGACGTTTATGTTGACACGCAGGTCATAAATAAATAAAGACAACTCCTATGGCTCCTGCCGGTTGTCATACTCATCGACATGCAAGTCGTGATTCCTATTACAAGAACATGATCATCTCATACATCACATATATCATTCATCACATCCTTTGGCCATATCACATCACAAAACACTTGCTGCAAAAATGAGTTAGACGTCCTCTAATTGTTGTTGCAAGTTTTTACGTGGCTGCTATAGGTTTCTAGCAAGAACGTTTCTTACCTACGCCAAAACCACAACATGAATTGCCAATTTATATTTGCCCTTCATAAGGACCCTGTTCATCGAATCCGATCCGACTAAAGTGGGAGAGACAGACACCCGCCAGCCACCTTATGCAACTAGTGCATGTCAGTCGATGGAACCAGTCTCACATAAGCGTACGTGTAAGGTCGGTCCGGGACGCTTCAGCCCACAATGGCGCCGAATCAAGATAATACTAGTAACGACAAGATAATTGACAATATCGACGCCCACAACTGCTTTGTGTTCTACTCGTCCATAGAAACTACACATAAACCTAGCACTGATACCACTGTTGGGGAACATAGCAGAATTTTAAAATTTTCTACGCATCACCAAGATCAATCTTTCGAGTCATCTAGCAACGAGGGAGAGAGGAGTGCATCTACATACCCTTGTAGATCGTGCGCGGAAGCGTTCAAGAGAACGGGGTTGATGGAGTCGTACTCGTCGTGATCCAAATCACCGATGACCAAGTGCCGAACGGACAACACCTCCGCGTTCAACACACGCACGGTTGGGAAGACGTCTCCTCCTTCTTGATCCAGCAAGGGGGGAGGAGAGGTTGATGAAGATCCAGCAGCACGACGGCGTGGTGGTGGATGCAGCAGGATCCCGGCAGGGCTTCGCCAAGCGCAAGCGGGGAGGAGAGGTGTTACGGAGGGAGAGGGAGGCGCCAAGAGCAAGGGGTGCGGCTGCCCTCCCT
>NC_041388.1:648049925-648057413 GCF_002162155.2 Triticum dicoccoides | reverse complement strand
CTCCCTCCCCCCTCTTTATATAGGGGCCTTGGGGGGGGGGGCACCGGCCCTAGGAGATGAATCTCCAAGGGGGCGGCGGCCAAGGGGTGGCTTCCCCCCAAGCCAAGTGGGGGGCGCCCCCACCCCTAGGGTTTCCCAACCCTAGGCGCAGGGGAGGCCCAAGGGGGGGGGGGCGCACCAGCCCACTAGGGGATGGTTCCCCTCCCAATTCAACCCATGGGCCCCTCTGGGATAGGTGGCCCCACCCGGTGGACCCCCGGGACCCTTCCGGTGGTCCCGGTACAATACCGGCGACCCCCGAAACCTTCCCGATGGCCGAAACTGGACTTCCTATATATAAATCTTTACCTCCGGACCATTCCGGAACTCCTCGTGACGTTCGGGATCTCATCCGGGACTCCGAACAACTTTCGGGTTACTTCATACTAATATCTCTACAACCCTAGCGTCACCGAACCTTACGTGTGTAGACCCTACGGGTTCGGGAGACATGCATACATGACCGAGACGCCTCTCCGGTCAATAACCAACAGCAGGATCTGGATACCCATGTTGGCTTCCACATGCTCCACGATGATCTCATCTGATGAACCACGATGTCGAGGATTCAATCAATCCGTATACAATTCCCTTTGTCAATCGGTACGTTACTTGCCCGAGACTCTATCGTCGGTATCCCAATACCTCGTTCAATCTCGTTACCGGCAAGTCACTTTACTCATGCCGTAATGCATGATCCCGTGATCAACCACTTGGTCACATTGAGCTCATTATGATGATGCATTACCGAGTGGGCCCAGAGATACCTCTCCGTCACACGGAGTGATAAATCCCAGTCTCGATTCATGACAACCCAACAGACACTTTCGGAGATACCTGTAGTGTACCTTTATAGTCACCCAGTTACGTTGTGACGTTTGGCACACCCAAGGCACTCCTACGGTATCCGGGAGTTGCACAATCTCATGGTCTAAGGAAATGATACTTGACATTCGGAAAAGCTACAGCAAACGAACTACACGATCTTTGAGCTATGCTTAGGATTGGGTCTTCTCCATCACATCATTCTCCTAATGATGTGATCCCGTTATCAATGACATCCAATGTCCATAGTCAGGAAACCATGACTATCTTTTGATCAACGAGCTAGTCAACTAGAGGCTCACTAGGGACGTGTTGTGGTCTATGTATTCACACATGTATTACAATTTCCGGATAACACAATTATAGCATGAACAATAGACAATTGTCATGAACAAATAAATATAATAATAACCATTTTATTATCGCCTCTAGGGCATATTTCCAACATCGACCGCAATCCATCATGCATCTAGAGTATTAAGTTCATAAGAACAGAGTAACGCCTTAAGCAAGATGACATGATGTAGAGGGATAAATTCATGCAATATGATAAAAACCCTCTCTTGTTATCCTCGATGGCAACAATACAATACGTGCCTTGCTGCCCCTACTGTCACTGGGAAAGGACACCACAAGATTGAACCCAAAGCTAAGCACTTCTCCCATTGCAAGAAAGATCAATCTAGTAGGCCAAACCAAACTGATAATTCGAAGAGACTTGCAAAGATAACCAATCATACATAAAAGAATTCAGAGAAGATTCAAATATTGTTCATAGATAAACGTGATCATAAACCCACAATTCATCGATCTCAACAAACACACCGCAAAAGAAGATTACATCGAATAGATCTCCACAAGGGAGGGGGAGAACTTTGTATTGAGATCCAAAAAGAGAGAATAAGCCATTTAGCTAATAACTATGGACCCGTAGGTCTGAGGTAAACACTTACACTTCATCGGAGAGGCTATGGTGTTGATGTAGAAGCCCTCCGTGATCGATGCCCTCTCCAGCGGAGCTCCGGAACAGGCCCCAAGATGGGATCTCGTGGATACAGAAAGTTATGGCGGTGGAATCAGGGTTTTGGCTCCGTATCTGATCGTTTGGGGGTACATAGGTATATATAGGAGGAAGAAGTATGTCAGTGGAGCAATAGGGAGCCCACGAGGGTGGAGGGCGCGCCTGGGGGGGGGGGGTAGGCGCGCTCCCTACCTCGTGGCCTCCCTGTTAGTTGGTTGCATAGGGTCCAAGTCTCCTGGATCATGTTTGGTGAGAAAATCACGTCCCGAAGGTTTCATTCCGTTTGGACTCCGTTTGATATTCCGTTTCTTCGAAACCCTAAAATAGGCAAAAAATAGCAATTCTGGGCTGGGCCTTCGGTTAGTAGGTTAGTCCCAAAAATAATATAAAAGTGGATAATAAAGCCCAATAATGTCCAAAGCAGTAGATAATATAGCATGGAGCAATAAAAATTATAGATACGTTGGAGACGTATCAAGCATCCCCAAGCTTAATTCCTGCTCGTCCTCGAGTAGGTAAATGATAAAAACAGAATTTTTGATGTGGAATGCTACTTGGCATAATTTCAATGTAATTCTTCTTAATTGTGGCATGAATATTCAGATTCGAAAGATTCAAGACAAAAGTTTAATATTGACATAAAAATAATAATACTTCAAGCATACTAACTAAGCAATTATGTCTCTTCAAAATAACATGGCGAAAGAAAGTTATCCCTACAAAATCATATAGTCTGGCTATGCTCTATCTTCACCACACAAAGTATTTAAATCATGCACAACCCCGATGACAAGCTAAGCAATTGTTTCATACTTTTGACATTCTCAAAACTTTTTAATCTTCACGCAATACATGAGCGTGAGCCATGGACATAGCACTTTAGGTGGAATAGAATGGTGGTTGTGGGGGAGACAAAAAGGGAGAAGATAGTCTCACATACACTAGGCATATGATAACCCACAAGTATAGGGGATCGCAACAGTTTTCGAGGGTAGAGTATTCAACCCAAATTTATTGATTCAACACAAGGGGAGCCAAAGAATATTCTCAAGTATTAGCAGCTGAGTTGTCAATTCAACCACACCTGGAAACTTAATATCTGCAGCAAAGTATTTAGTAGCAAAGTAATATGATAGTAGTGGTAACGGCAGCAAAAGGTAATGATAGCAAAAGTAATGTTTTTGGTATTTTGTAGTGATGATAGGAATAGCAACAAAAAAGTAAATAAGCGAAGAACAATATATGGAAAGCTCGTAAGCAATGGATCAGTGATGGAGAATTATGCCGGATGCGATTCATCATGTAACAATCATAACCTAGGGTGACACAGAACTAGCTTCAATTCATCAATGTAATGTAGGCATGTATTCCGAATATAGTCATACATGCTTATGGAAAAGAACTTGCATGACATCTTTTGTCCTACCCTCCCGTGGCAGCGGGGTCCTAGCGAAAACTAAGGGATATTAAGGCCTCCTTTTAATAGAGTACCGGACCAAAGCATTAACACATAGTGAATACATGAACTCCTCAAACTACAGTCATCACCGGTAAGTATCCCGATTATTGTCACTTCGGGGTTAATGGATCATAACACATAATAGGTGACTATAGACTTGCAAGATAGGATCAAGAACTATCATATATTGATGAAAACATAATAGGTTCAGATCTGAAATCATGGCACTCAGGGCCTAGTGACAAGCATTAAGCATAGCAAAGTCATAGCAACATCAATCTCAGAACATAGTGGATACTAGGGATCAAACCCTAACAAAACTAACCCGATTACATGATAAATATCATCCAACCCATCACCGTCCAGCAAGTCTACGATGGAATTACTCACGCACGACAGTGAGAATCATGAAATTGGTGATGGAGGAAGGTTGATGATGACGATGGCGACGGATTCCCCTCTCCAGAGCCCCGAATGGACTCCAGATCAGCCCTCCTGAGAGGTTTTAGGGCTTGGCGGCGGCTCCGTATCATAAAATGCGATGAATCCTTCTTCTTTATTTTTTTCTCTCCGAAACCAAATATATAGAGTTGGAGTTGAGGTCAGAGGAGCTCCAGGGGGCCCACGAGGTAGGGGGCGCGCCCTAGGGGGGCAGGCGCGCCCCCACCCTCGTGACAGGTGGTGCCCCCTGGTCTTCATCTTTTGCAGGGATTTTTTATTATTTCCGAAAAGATGTTCCGTGAAGTTTCAGGCCATTCCGAGAACTTTTGTTTCTGCACATAAATAACACCATGGTAATTCTGCTGAAAACAGCGTCAGTCCGGGTTAGTTTCATTCAAATCATGTAAGTTAGAGTCCAAAATAAGGGCAAAAGTGTTTGGAAAAGTAGATACGACGGAGACGTATCAACTCCCCCAAGCTTAAACCTTTGCTTGTCCTCAAGCAATTCAGTTGACAAACTGAAAGTGATAAAGAAAAACTTTTACAAACTCTGTTTGCTCTTGTTGTTGTAAATATGTAAAGCCAACATTCAAGTTTTCAGCAAAGATTATGAACTAACCATATTCACAATAACACATAGGTCTCATGTTTACTCATATCAATGGCATGATCAACTAGCAAGCAATAATAATAAATCTCGAATGACAAAACTTTCTCAAAACAATCATAATATGATATAACAAGATGGTATCTCGCTAGCCCTTTCTGAGACCGCAAAACATAAATGCAGAGCACCTTTAAAGATCAAGGACTGACTAGACATTGTAATTCATGGTAAAAGAGATCCAGTCAAGTCATACTCAATGTAAACTAACAGTAATGAATGCAATTGAGAGTGGTGCTCTCCAACTGGTACTTTTTAATAAGAGGATGATGAGTCAACATGAAAGTAAATAGATAGGCCCTTCGCAGAGGGAAGCAGGGATTTGTAGAGGTGCCAGAGCTCGGTTTTGAAATAGAGGTGAATAATATTTTGAGCGGTATACTTTCATTGTCAACATAACAACCAAGAGATGGCGATATCTTCCATGCTACACACATTATAGGCGGTTCCCAAACAGAACGGTAAAGTTTATACTCTCCCTCCACCAACAAGCATCAATCCATGGCTTGCTCGAAACAACGAGTGCTTCCAACTAACAAGAGTCCCACGGGGAGTTGTGTTTGCAATTATTTTGATTTGACTTGCATAAAGCATGGGACTGGGCATCCCGGTGACCAGCCCTTTTCTCATGAGTGAGGAGCGGAGTCCACTCCTCTTGAGAATAACCCGCCTAACATGGAAGATACGGACAGCCCTAGTTGATACATGAGCTATTAGAGCATACAAAACAGGATATTAATTTGAAGGTTTAGAGTTTGGCACATACAAATTTACTTGGAATGGCGGGTAGATACCGTATATAGGTAGGTATGGTGGACTCATATGGAATAACTTTGGGGTTTATGGAGTTGGATGCACAAGCAGCATTCCCGCTTAGTACAGGTGAAGGCTAGAAAAAGACTGGGAAGCGACCAGCTAGAGAGCGACAACAGTCATGAACATGCATTAAAATTAATTAACACCGAATACAAGCATGAGTAGGATATAATCCACCATGAACATAAAGATCGTGAAGGCTATGTTGATTTTCTTCCAACTACATGCGTGAACATGTGCCAAGTCAAGTCACTTAAATCATTCAGAGGAGGATACCACCCTATCATACCACATCACAACCATTTTAATAGCATGTTGGCACGCAAGGTAAACCTTTATAAGCTCCTAGCTAATTAAGCATGGCACAAGAAACTACGATCTCTAATTGTCATTGCAAACATGTTTATTCATAATAGGCTGAATTAGGAATGATGAACTAATCATATTTACAAAAACAAGAGAGGTCGAGTTCATACCAGCTTTTCTCATCCTAGTCAGTCCATCATATATCGTCATAATTGCCTTTCACTTGCACGACCGAACGATGTGAATAATAATAATAGTGCATGTGCATTGGACTGAGCTGGAATCTGCAAGCATTCAATAAACACGAGAAGACAAGGCAATATGGGCTCTTTTGCCAGATCAACAATAATGCATATAATAGCCACTTCAAAAATTTAATCATGGTCTTCTCCTATCGACCCCAAAGAAAAGAAAAGAAATAAAACTATTTACACGGGAAATCTCCCAACAAGCAAAAGAAGAACAGGAAATCTTGTTGGGTTTTCTTTTTAATTACTACTACAAGCATGGAAAGTAAACTAATTAAAAACTAAAACTATTTTTTGGGTTTTTCTTAAGGTTTATCAAACACACAAGAAGAAAGCATAAAAAGGAAATAAACTAGCATGGATGTTACAATGAAAAAGTATGAGCACCGACATCTAGCAATGAGTGTGTTCTTGCTACCTCTTTTAGCACTACGTTGGTTTTCCCCGAAGAGGAAGGGATGATGCAGCAAAGTAGCGTAAGTATTTCCCTCAGTTTTTGAGAACCAAGGTATCAATCCAGTAGGAGGCTACGCGCGAGTCCCTCGCACCTGCACAAAACAAATAAATCCTCGCAACCAATGCAAATAGGGGTTGTCAATCCCTATAGGGCCACTTACGAGAGTGAGATCTGATAGATATGAAAAGATAATATTTTTGGTATTTTTATGATAAATATGCAAAGTAAAATAAAGGCAAAGTAAATAGCAAAGTAAATAACTAAGTAGTAGGAGATTGATATGATAAAGGTAGACCCGGGGGCTGTAGGTTTCACTAGTGGCTTCTCTCGAGAGCATAAGTATTCTACGGTGGGTGAACAAATTACTATTGAGCAATTGACAGAATTGAGCATAGTTATGAGAATATGTAGGTATGATCATGTATATAGGCATCACGTCCGAGACAAGTAGACCGACTCCTGCATGCATCTACTACTATTACTCCACTCATCGACCGCTATCCAGCATGCATCTAGAGCATTAAGTTAAAAACAGAGTAACGCTTTAAGCAAGATGACATGATGTAGAGGGATAGACTCATGCAATATGAAGAAAACCCCATCTTGTTATCCTCGATGGCAACAATACAATACATGCCTTGCTGCCCTTACTGTCACCGGGAAAGGACAACGCAAGATTGAACCCAAAGCTAAGCACTTCTCCCATTGCAAGAAAGATCAATCTAGTATGCCAAACCAAACTGATAATTCGAAGAGACTTGCAAAGATAACCAATCATACATAAAAGAATTCAGAGAAGATTCAAATATTATTCATAGATAGACTTGATCATAAACCCACAATTCATCGGTCTCAACAAACACACTGCAAAAAGAAGATTACATCGAATACATCTCCACAAGAGAGGGGGAGAACATTGTATTGAGATCCAAAAAGAGAGAAGAAGCCATCTAGCTACTAACTATGGACCCATAGGTCTGAGGTAAACTACTCACACTTCATCGGAAGGGCTATGGTGTTGATCTAGAAGCCCTCCGTGATCGATGCCCCCTCCGGCGGAGCTCCGGAACAGGCCCCAGAGATGGGATCTCGTGGATACAGAAAGTTACGGCGGTGGAATTAGGGTTTTGGCTCCGTATCTGATCGTTTGGGGGTACGTGGGTATATATAGGAGGAAGAAGTACGTCGGTGGAGCAATAGGGGGCCCATGAG
>NC_041388.1:647975066-648049562 GCF_002162155.2 Triticum dicoccoides | reverse complement strand
GCCTCCTGTCACGTGTCTTGACGCGGGGTCCAAGTCTCCTGAGTTGTATTCGATGAGAAAATCACGTTCCCGAAGGTTTCATTCCGTTTGGAGTCCGTTTGATATTCCTTTTCTTCGAAACCCTAAAATAGGCAAAAAAACAGCAATTCTGGGCTGGGCCTCCGGTTAATAGGTTAGTCCCAAAAATAATATAGAAGTGGATAATAAAGCCCAATAATGTCCAAAACAGTAGATACTATAGCATGGAGCAATCAAAAATTATAGATACGTTGGAGACGTATCATGTGTGAACATAGATGTAATGTCGGTGGGAAATATGTACTCCCCCAAGTTTAGGCTTTTGGCCTAAGCTGGTCTATGGCCACGGCTGGCCTGGCGGATATCCATAATGATAGTTGGGGTCGTACTGCGAAGAAGAAGACTCTGATTGCCACTGGTTGGCAATCATCTCTGGACCCCACTGGTGATTAGACTGTCGTGGAGGATCAACTTGTGGTTCTGACTCTGGCTCTGCGGCCGATGCAGGGTTCCGGTAGGCGCGAATATCCTCCGGCGAGACGAGGTACTGGCCTGCAGATAAATCAAACAAGGAAGGAGCAGGCAAGGTAATAGTCTCCGGATGATGTTTATCAAAGAACAATTTGTATTTAAGCTCCCCTTCCCTATTCTTTATAATGAAATCATGTACTACCATACTCTTATAATCTAAATAAACACGAGGCAACAATTTTTCTTCCTTCTCATAATGCCTAATAGGTATGTTAAAATGTGCAGCTAGGCGTGAATCATAGATGCCTCCAAAGATGGGGCCCTTTGTACGGTTCAGACTTAACCGTTTAGCAATAATACCGCCCATACTAACAGAGTTATCACAGAATAAACCATGGAACAAAATAATAATATCAGGAACACTAAGGTTTCCACAGTTTCCGCGACCAATTAAGCAAGGACTAGCAAATATTGCAAAGTAGCGTAAAACAGGAAAATGTATGCTAGTGATTCGTGCATCGGAAACCTTCCTCGTTTCCCGTACAGTGATGGTATCAATAAACCCATCCACATCGTCATGATGTGGTTCCTCTATTTTGCCCTCGAAAGGGATCAAACAAACCCGACAAAAATCATAAAGTGACATCTTCTTAACCACATCATATAAATGAAACTCTACTGAAGGAGGTGATTCCCTAGGATAATAGTAGAAGTTTTGCACAAAAGTATTTGTGAGTAAGAGATATTGTTCGCGTTCGTCGTGGAGCAAGTCGGTGAGGCCTGCATTCTTAGCCAATTCATAAAAATCCTCATAAATCCCGGTTGCTCTCAAGAATTCATCGGAGGGCCATTCACACGGTGTAACCTCCGCGGTGCGAGGCAAATTATATTTAGGGATTCATTGCTTCTTCATTTTGCTTTTCCTTCGAGCTTCGGCTCGATGAGCCCCTCAAAAATCTCTTCATTATTCTCTGGAAAATTCTGAAATTTTTAGTAACTTCAAAATAAAAGTAAGCCAAACTCAATAATATTGGTAGCAACTACTCATACAAGTGCCTAGAGCCTATATCATGCATCAAAACTACTTGGAGCCATATAAATTTGACATGCAAACTCAAGAACATGGTCATCTAGGCAGCACAAATTTGCAATGAATAAAGCACTAGAACAAAAACTAATTGGACCAATGGAGGAGTCACATACCAAGGAACAATCTCCCCAAGCAGTTTTGTGAGAGGTGCTTTGAGCAAGGAGATCGAAAATGGCAGCAAAATGAGCTTGGACTCGGATTTGAGCTGGATATTCGTGTTTGTGGGAGGAAGAAGGAGTGTGTGGGTGCAAGGATAAGTGGAGGAGGGCCACCGTGGCCCACGAGGCAGGGGCGCACGCCCAGGGGGGTAGGGCGCGCCCCTGACCCTCGTGGCCAGGTGCCAGCTCCTCCTGCTGTGTTCTCAGTGCCAAATATTCTCAAATATTCTAGAAAAAATCATATTTAAATTTCAGGGCATTTGGAGAACTTTTATTTTCGGGGTATTTTTATATTGCATGGATAATTCAGATAACAAACAGAAAATACTATTTTTATTTTATTTAAAATAAATAACAGAAATTAAAAGTAGGGTACAGAAGGTTGTGCCTTCTAGTTTCATCCATCTCATGATCATCAAAAGGAATCCACTAGCAAGGTTGATCAAGCCTTGTTAATGAACTCATTCGGAATAACATGGAACCGGAGAAATTTCGAATAACACTATGTTACCTCAACGGGGATATGCACATCCTCAATAATAAGAATATCATATTTCTTCTTGACAGTAGGAAGAGGAAATTCAAAACCTCCAAATATAATCGATGGAATTTTTCCAATAGATTTGATACTATGAACTTGAGGTTGTTTCCTCGGAAAGTGTACCGTATGCTCATTACCATTAACATGAAAAGTGACATTGCCTTTAGTGCGATCAATAACAGCCCCTGCAGTATTCAAAAAGGGTCTTCCAAGAATAATAGACATACTATCGTCCTCGGGAATATCAAGAATAACAAAGTCCGTTAAAATAGTAATGTTTGCAACTACAACAGGCACATCCTCACAAATACTGACAGGTATGGCAGTTGATTTATCATCCATTTGCAAAGATATTTCAATAGGTGTCAACTTATTCAAATCAAGTCTACGATATAAAGAGAGAGGCATAACACTAACACCGGCTCCAAGATCACATAAAGCAGTTTTAACATAGTTTCTTTTAGTGGAGCATGGTATATTGGGTACTCCTAGATCTCCAAGTTACTTTGGTATTCCACCCTTAAAAGTATAATTAGCAAGCATGGTGGAAATTTCAGCTTATGGTATCTTTCTTTTATTAGTGACAATTTCTTTCATGTACTTAGCATAAGGATTCATTTTAAGCATACCAGTTAATCGCATACGCAAAAAAATAGGTCTAATAATTTCAGCAAAGCACTCAAAATCTTCATTATCCTTTTTCTTGGATGGTTTGGGAGGAAAAGGCATGGGTTTCTGAATCCAAGGCTCTCTTTCCTTTCCGTGTTTCCTAGCAACAAAGTCTTTCTTATCATAACATTGATTCTTTGATTGTGGGTTATCAAGATCAACAGTAGGTTCAATTTCTACATCATTATCATTACTAGGTTGAGCATCATCATGACCATTTTTATTAACATTATCACTAGTTTCAGGTTCATTACCAGATTGTGTTTCAACATCAGAAATAGAAATATCATTTGGATTATATGTGGTTGAGCTATAGGTTCACTAGAAGCATGCAGAGTCCTATCATTTTTCTTTTTCTTCCTTTTAGAAGGATTAGGTGCATCTATATTATTTCTCTGAGAATCTTGCTCAATTCTCTTAGGGTGGCCTTCAGGATACAAAGGTTCCTGAGTCATTCTACCAGTTCTAGTAGCCACTCTAACAGCATAATCATTATTCTTACTATTCAATTCATTAAGCAAATCATTTTGAGCTCTAAGTACTTGTTCTACTTGAGTGGTAACCATAGAATCATGTTTACTATTAAGTTTAAGTTCACCTTTAACATTAGCCATATAATCACCCAAGTGTTCAAGCATATTTGAATTGTATTTCATTTGTCTACCAAAATAAGCATTGAAGTCTTCTTGCTTAGCCATAAATTTATCAAACTCATCTAAGCATGGGCTAGCAAACTTAGTAAATGGGATTTCAGCTTTGTCATATCTATAGAGAGAATTTACCTTTACTACCCGTGTCGGGTTATCAAGACCATGAGTTTCTTCAATAGGTAATGGATTAAGGTCATATGTTTCTTCAACAGGCGGTAAATTAAGACCATGTATTTCTTCAATAGGAGGTAAATTCTTAACATCTTCAGCTTTAATACCTTTTTCTTTCATAGATTTCTTTGCCTCTTGCATATCTTCAGGACTGAGAAATAGAACACCTCTCTTCTTCAGAGTTGGTTTAGGAATAGGCTCAGGAAGTGTCCAATTATTTTCGTTTGTCAACATATTATTCAATAGAATTTCAGCTTCATCCGGTGTTCTTTCCCTGAAAACAGAACCGGCACAACTATCTAATTAATCTCTGGAAGCATCGATTAGTCCATTATAAAAGATATCAAGTATTTCATTTTTCTTAAGAGGATGATCAGGCAAAGCGTTAAGTAACTGGAGAAGCCTCCCCCAAGCTTGTGGGAGACTCTCTTCTTCAATTTGCACAAAATTATATATATCCCTTAAAGCAGCTTGTTTCTTATGAGCAGGGAAATATTTAGCAGAGAAGTAATAAATCATATCCTGGGGACTATGCACACAGCCAGGATCAAGAGAATTAAACCATATCTTAGCATCACCCTTTAATGAGAATGGAAGTATTTTAAGGATATAAAAGTAGCGAGTTTTCTCATCATTAGTGAACGGGGTGGCTATATCATTTTATTTAGTAAGATGTGCCACAAAAGTTTCAGATTCATAGCCATGAAAAGGATCAGATTCAACCAAAGTAATTATATCAGGATCAATAGAGAATTCATAATCCTTATCAGTAACACAGATAGGTGAAGTAGCAAAAGTAGGGTCAGGTTTCATTCTAGCATTAAGAGATTGCTGCTTCCATTTAGCTAATAGTTTCTTAAGATCACTTCTATTATTACAAGCAAGAATAGCTCTAGCGGATTCTTCATCCAGAACATAACCCTCAGGAACAACAGGCAATTCATAAGTATTAGGGGGAGAGTCTTCATCATCACTATCTTCAATATAATCAGTTTTAATAATTTCATTCTCTCCAACCCTAGCAAGTTGTTCATCAAGAAAGAAAGTCTCTTTTAGTTTCTTCATCCATAACATAGCCCTCAGGCACAACAGGTAATTCATATTTATTAGGAGAGCCTTCATAATCACTTTCATCAGTATTATAAGTTTCAATAATTTCATTCTCTCTAGCCCTAGCAAGTTGTTCATCAAGAAATTCACCGAGTGGCACAGTAGTATCAGGCATAGAAGTAGTTTCATCATAAGTATCATGCATAGAAGAAGTGGCATCATCAATAATATGCGACATCAGAATTAATAGCAGAAGCAGGTTTAGGTGTCGCAAGCTTACTCAAAACAGAAGGTGAATCAAGTGCAGAGCTAGATGGCAGTTCCTTACCTCCCCTCGCAGTTGAGGGATAAATCTTTGTTTTTGGATCTCTCAAGTTCTTCATAATGATAAGCCGATATAAATCCCAAGTGACTCAAAGAATAGAGCTATGCTCCCCGGCAACGGCGCCAGAAAATAGTCTTGATAACCCACAAGTATAGGGGATCGCAACAGTTTTCGAGAGTAGAGTATTCAACCCAAATTTATTGATTCGACACAAGGGGAGCCAAAGAATATTCTCAAGTATTAGCAGCTGAGTTGTCAATTCAACCACACGTGGAAACTTAATATCTGCAGAAAAGTATTTAGTAGCAAAGTAATATGATAGTAGTGGTAACGGTAGCAAAAGGTAATGATAGCAAAAGTAATGTTTTTGGTATTTTGTAGTGATGATAGCAATAGCAACATAAAAGTAAATAAGCAAAGAACAATATGGAAAGCTCGTAGGCAATGGATCAGTGATGGAGAATTATGTCGGATGCGGTTCATCATGTAACAGTCATAACCTAGGGTGACACAGAACTAGCTCCAATTCATCAATGTAATGTAGGCATGTATTCCTAATATAGTCATACGTGCTTATGGAAAAGAACTTGCATGACATCTTTTGTCCTACCCTCCCGTTGCAGCGGGGTCCTAGCGGAAACTAAGGGATATTAAGGCCTCCTTTTAATAGAGTACCGGACCAAAGCATTAACACGTAGTGAATACATGAACTCCTCAAACTACGGCCATCACTTGTAAGTATCCCGATTATTGTCACTTCGGGGTTAACGGATCATAACACATAATAGGTGACTATAGACTTGCAAGATAGGATCAAGAACTCTCATACATTGATGAAAACATAATAGGTTCAGATCTGAAATCATGGCACTCGGGCCCTAGCACTACAAAAAAAGACACATCCGTGACATTTTGGGCCGAACGAATTTTTTTCTGTCATACATATGATACTTCTATGACGATAATTGTGACAAAACCCGGTATCATCATAGATGTGGTGGGCTCCTACTTCTATGACAAAAAATCATGATAGAAAATGGGCTTTTCGTCCTGGGCGGGCCGGAGACGCAGCTGCATGACATTCTTTGGGCCGTCCATGACGGAAAAAACCGTGGTAGAAGCGAGGAGGAGGAAAATTTCGGGGAGTTCCCGGTTACGGTCGGAGGTCGGGGGCCGAGCGATGCGCGTTTCTCTCGTACACGTACGCGCATGTGTGCGGGGCATTGGCTCTAACTGAACCCGAGCGAGGCGTTGGGTTCTAACTGAACCCGAGCGATTGCACTGCAGGCTACGCATTACTGAACCCGAGCGATCGATCGATGGCTATTAACTGAACCCGATCGAGCGATTCCTTTGCTACTGCTGCTAACCGAAGCCGATCGACACTGCGTCTGGATGAACCGTGAGTGTTGCAGGGGGGGTTTGGATGAACAGTTCCCGGTGGGGGTGGATGAACAGGACCCCATGGTGTTGCCTCTGGATGAACAGGACCCCGATCGATCAAGCCGGTTGGGGCTAGATGAACAGGACCCCGTGGAGGGTTGGATGAACAATACCACCCCGTGGAGGGCAGGATGAACAGTAGACGGTGGAGGGCAGGATGAACAGTAGCCCGTGGAAGGGTGGTTGAAAAGGAGCCCGTGGAGAGGGCTGGTTGAACAGCCGGTGGAGTAGCGCACGGTGGAGGTTGGATGAACAGGAGCCCATGGATGAACAGTCGCAGGTGGAGGCTGGAGGAGGTCGACGGTGGATGAACAGTAGCTCGTGGAGGCTGGAGGGGGTCGACGGTGGAGATGAATAGTATCCCGTGGAGTCCCGTTTTGCGGTACGCCACACCCCTCCCGATGAACAGGACCCCAGTTTCGACCGTAGCGCTCCAACACAAGTCTATTTCGTCCGTTTTGCGGTACGCCACACCCCTCCCGATCAACAGGACCCCCGTTTCGATCATAGGAGGTTCGTTTCCTCCGTTTTGTGGTACGCCAGACCCCTCCCGATCAACAGGACCCCGTCCGAATGTAGGAGGTCCGTTTCCTCCATTGTGCGGTACGCCAGGCCTCGTTTCCATCTTCTGTTCCGTCCAAGCCCTCCCGATGAACACGACCACGCATTCCGTTCCGACCCAGCCGGTTGGCTCCCACGTGTTCCGTTGCCTCCCGATGAACACGACGCATTCCATTGCCTCCCCATGAACACGACGCATTCCGTTGCCTCCCCATGAACACGACGCATTCCGTTGCCTCCCCATGAACACGACGACGATGCTGTTTCTCCGTTCCAACCCAGCCATGTACACGAGCCCTCGCCGTACATATGCGTGACTAGGCGTTCGAGACCCCACCCGTATGTACACATACGTGGCCGTATTTTCTTTCTTGCACCCTGGCCACTGTACGTACGCGTACATGCTACGTGCGCGCCTCTACTATGACACGTGCGCGCCTCTACATCGACCAGTATGTACGTACACGTTCGCGACAAGAATGACAACGCTACATATGCTTCGACCAGGTGGGTCCCGACTGTCAGACACTTCCTTGCCTGCGAAGTTGTAGCTGGTGGGTCCAAGCAGTCAGGGGGCGAATCATTTTTTTTGCCCGGATGCACTTCCTTGCGTGCGAAGATGTAGGTGGTGGGTCCCAGCAGTCAGGGGGAAACGTTTTTTCCGCGCAATATAGTGGCCCGTCCGGTGGGTCCCAGCTGTCAGGTGGAGAAATCATTATTTTCTGCGTAATAAGGAGGCACTTCCTTGCTGCGGCCGTGGAACCGGCTGTCAGCCTCTCCACATACAGTCCACGTCCGATGGAAGTCGTTCCTTGACCACGTTGACCATGCTGCGCCGAGAGCACCAGGGCGGTGGACGACGGCTAGGCCTAGGAAGGGGACGACATGGAGGCAGGGAAGACTCGGCAGTTGTTTCCCACGCGGAGGGGAGTACGACTGTACGAGGGTTTACTGGTTCATCTATCGTCGCCAGAGAATAACCACAGGTGTGGGTGAGTAGAGGGATGACTAGGCCAGTGATGGGAGTACGGTCGGGCGGTGAGGCCTGCGCGACAGCACAGCCGGCCGCGAGGAGGAGGGAGCAGGCAGTCCCACCAGCGCTTGTTTGAGCGGCTGGAGTAGGAAGAGCAGAGATTGAAGAAGCACGACAGCCGTTGGATGGACATCCAACAGTCAGTGCTTGTGTGTCAACCTTTTTTAGGAAAGCCTCAAATCTGTGGAAAACAGCATACAACCCATGTGCCATTATTTCTAATAATTTACAGCCCATTTGCTAATTCTTAAGGTTTTTTTGGAGCCCATATTCTTTTTGTTAGCATTACAGCCCATATTGTGGCAACGGTTAAAAAATTATACGAAATTTTGCATATTTCGGTGCGGTCCGAACTGGTTTTTAATCCCAAAATTTCGACTCACATTCAAACTGATTTTAAAAATAAATGTATATCAATATAAAATCCAACAAATTCTCCATGCATAAAAATTAATGTAATTTAAAATCTTGAAATGAAAAAAATATTTGAAACTAATTGCCGGTTTGATGTGTATTAAAAATGTACAACCCATTTCTCATTACTGACGGGCCATTTTCTCGGCCAGCCGAATGAAAGCTCTCCTCGTCTTGAAAGATTTGCAGCCCAACAGGCCTAACAAAGCGACTTACTAGGCAAATCACAAAAAAACTGGGCTGTGGCCATGGACCCAGCTGTCAGCCTCTCCACGTACAGTACTCTTCCGATGGAAGTCGTTCCTTGACCACGTTGACCACGCCGCACGGAGAGCACCACGGCGGTGGACGACGGCGAGGCCTAGGAAGGGGACGACGCGGCGGTGGAAGCCCGCACGGAGAGGACTACGAGGGTTCACTGGTTTGGCTGCGGTGTGAGGCTGTCGTCGCCGCAGGGCCTGGCCAGCGGTGGGAATAGTAGGGGCGGTGAGGCCTCTGCGGCAGCACAGCCGGGCACGGGAGGCAGGAGCATGCGGCACGACCGGCGCTGCTTTGGGTGGCTGGAGCAAGAAGACCAGAGGTTGAAGAAGCACTACGGCCGTTGGATGGACATCGTACGATCACTGGAGCTAGAATCGTTCATATTGACTAAGTTGACAAAGCCCTTCGTCCCCGTCAACTTAGTAGGCCCACAAGTCAGCCTCCCAGCAAGGTGGGTCCCAACTAGCCGGGGAAGTATTCATTTTTTGTGCGTAATAAGGAGGCAGTTCCGGTGGGTCTGAGCTGACAGCGGGGGACGTTTTTTTCGCGAAATACGATGGCCCGTCCGGTGGGTCCCAGCAGTCAGGGGGAAAAGATTTTTTTTCGCAAAATACCGGTGGCCTGTCCGGTGGGTCCCCGCTGTCAGGTGGAGGAATAATTATTTTGCACATAATAAGGAGGCACTTCCTTGCTGCGGCCGTGGACCCAGCTGTCAGCCTCTCCACGTACAGTCCACGTCTGATGGAAGCCGTTCCTTGACCACGTTGACCACGCCGCGCCGAGAGCACCAGGGCGGTGGACGACGGCGAGGCTAGGAAGGGGACGATGTGGAGCCGGGTGTGACGCCCCTCGATTTGACCGTACACTAATCATACACGCAAATGTGTACGATCAAGATCAAGGACTCACGGGAAGATATCACAACCCAACTCTAGACTCAAATTAAAATAATACAAGGTTTATATTACAAGCCAGGGGCCTCGAGGGCTCGAATACATAAGCTCGAATACACAAGAGTCAGCGGAAGCAACAATATCTGAGTACATACATAAGTTAGACAAGTTTGCCTTAAGAAGGCTAGCACAAAAGTAACAACGATCGAAAAGGCAAGGCCTCCTGCCTGGGAGCCTCCTAACTACTCCTGGTCGTCGGCGGTCTCCACGTAGTAGTAGGCACCCTCGAGGTAGCAGTAGTCATCAGTGGTGTCGTCTGGCTCCTGGGATCCGTCATCTAGTCGCAACAATCTGGTATGGGGGAAAAGAGGTAACAAAGCAGCCGTGAGTACTCATCCAAAGTACTCGCAAGACTTACATCAGATCTAAACTAAGTATGCATCTGTATCAAAGGAATGGGTTGTATCTATGGACTAAACTGCAGAATGCCAGAAGGGAAGGGGAAAGCCTAGCTTGTCGAAGACTTGCATCTTCTGGAAACCACCATCTTGCAGCAACAGGAGGGAGTACAGTAGCATAAAGTAAAGTAGTAGAAGTGTTATCAACCTCGGCCAGAGATCCTTTCTCGACTCCCTGCGAGAAAGCAATCCCAGAGCCATACTATCCAGTTATCATCTCATATCCAAGTCTCATCACAATCCATTTCTCATCACAAGTATCCAGTTCTAGTTGTATCGATCGGGATACAACTCCAAGTGTCCGTTACCATAGGATAGGCTATCGATAGTTGTTTTCTTCCCTGCAGGGGTGCACCAATTTACCCAACACGCTCGATTAACTCCGGCCGGACACACTTTCCCGGGTCATGCCCGGCCTCGGCCAAACAATACGCCGCAACCCGACCTAGGCTTAATAGAGAGGCCAGCACGCCGGACTAAACCTATGCCCCCAGGGGTCATGGGCCATCTCCCCGGGAACTCCTGCACGTTGCGTGGGCGACCGGTGAGCAGACCTAGCTACCTCCTTCAACAAGGCAGGTGCTTACGCAGTCCAACCCGGCGCGCGCCGCTCAGTCGCTGACGTCTATTAAGCTTCGGCTGATGTATACGACGCAGAACGCCCATACTATTGTTGGGGAATGTAGTAATTTCAAAAAATTTCCTACGCACACACAAGATCATGGTGATGCATAGCAATGAGAGGGGAGAGTGTGATCTACGTACCCTTGTAGACCGACAACGGAAGTGTTATGACAACGCGGTTGATGTAGTCGTACGTCTTCACGGCCCGATCGACCAAGCATTGAAACTATGGCACCTCCGAGTTCTAGCATGTTCAGCTCGATGTCGATCCCCGTACTCCGATTCAGCAAAGTGTCGGGGAAGAGTTCTGTCAGCACGACGGCGTGGTGACGATCTTGATGTTCAACTGTCGCAGGGCTTCGCCTAAGCACCACTACAATATTATCGAGGTATATGGTGGAAGGGGGCACCGCACACGGCTAAGAAAACGATCACGAGGATCAACTTGTGTGTCTATGGGGTGCCCCCTGCCCCCGTATATAAAGGAGTGGAGGAGGGGAGGGACGGCCCTCTTTATGGCGCGCCCTAGGGGAGTCCTACTCCCACCGGGAGCAGAATTCCCCCTTTCCTAGTCCAACTAGGAGTCCTTCCAAGTAGTAGGAGTAGGAGACAAGGAAGGGGAAGAGGGAAGAGAAGGAAGGAGGGGGCGCCGCCCCTCCCCCTAGTCCAATTCGGACTAGTCAATGGGGGGGGGGGGAGGGCGCGGCCTGCCTCTTCCTCTCCCCTAAAGCCCAATAAGGCCCATATAATTCTTCCCCCGTATTCCCGTAACTCCCCGGTACTCCGAAAAATACCCGAACCACTCGGAACCTTTCTGATGTCCGAATATAGTCGTCCAATATATCGATCTTTACGTCTCGACCATTTCAAGACTCCTCGTCATGTCCCCGATCTCATCCGGGACGCCGTACTCCTTCGGTACATCAAAACTCATAAACTCATAATATAACTGTCATCGAAACCTTAAGCATGCGGACCCTACGGGTTCGAGAACAATGTAGACATGACCGAGACACGTCTCCAGTCAACAACTAATAGCGGAACCTGGATGCTCATATTGGCTCCTACATATTCTATGAAGATCTTTATCGATCAGCAACATACGTTGTTCCCTTTGTCATCGGTATGTTACTTGTCCGAGATTCGATCGTCGGTATCTCAATACCTAGTTCAATCTCGTTACCGGCAAGTCTCTTTACTCGTTTTGTAATACATCATCTCACAACTAACTCATTTGTTGCATTGCTTGCAAGGCTTAAGTGATGTGCATTACCGAGAGGGCCCAGAGATACCTCTCCGACAATCGGAGTGACAAATCCTAATCTCGAAATATGCTAACCCAACATGTACCTTTGGAGACACCTATAGAGCACCTTTATAATCACCCAGTTATGTTGTGACGTTTGGTAGCACACAAAGTGTTCCTCCGGCAAACGGGAGTTGCATAATCTCATAGTCATAGGAACATGTATAAGTCATGAAGAAAGCAATAGCAACATACTAAACGATCGGGTGCTAAGCTAATGGAATGGGTCATGTCAATCACATCATTCTCCTAATGATGTGATCCCGTTAATCAAATGACAACACATTTCTATGGTTAGGAAACATAACCATCTTCGATCAACGAGCTAGTCAAGTAGAGGCATACTAGTGACGTTTAGTTTGTCTATGTATTCACACAAGTATTATGTTTCCGGTTAATAAAATTCTAGCATGAATAATAAACATTTATCATGAAATAAGGAAATAAATAATAACTTTATTATTGCCTCTAGGGCATATTTCCTTCAGTATCCCACTTGCACTAGAGTCAATAATCTAGTTCACATCGCCATGTGATCTAACATGAACAGTTCACATCTTTATGTGGTTAACACCCATAGTTCACATCGATATGTGACCAACACCCAAAGGGTTTACTAGAGTCAGTAATCTAGTTCACATCGCTATGTTATTAACACCCAAAGAGTACTAAGGTGTGATCATGTTTTGCTTGTGAGATAATTTTAGTCAACAGGTCTGTCATATTCAGATCTGTAAGTATTTTGCAAATATCTGTGTCAACAATGCTCTGTACGGAGATACTCTAGCTAATTGCTCCCACTTTCAATATGTATCTAGATCAAGACTTAGAGTCATCCAGATCTGTGTCAAAGCTTGCATCGACGTAACTCTTTTGTCACCTCCATAATTGAGAAATATTTCCTTATTCCACTAAGGATAATTTTGACCGCTGTCCAGTGATCTACTCTTAGATCACTATTGTACTCCCTTGCTTAACACAGTGTAGGGTATACAATAGATCCGGTACACAGCATGGCATACTTTATAGAACCTATGGCTGAGGCATAGGGAATGACTTTCATTCTCTTTCTATCTTCTGCCGTGGTCGGGCTTTGAGTCTTACTCAATTTCACACCTTGTAACACAGCCAAGAACTCTTTCTTTGACTATTCCATTTTTTTGAACTACTTCAAAATATTGTCAAGGTATGTACTTATTGAAAAAACTTATCAAGCGTCTTGATCTATCTCTATAGATCTTGATGCTTAATATGTAAGCAGCTTCACCGAGGTCTTTCTTTGAGAAACTTCTTTCAAAAACACTCCTTTATGCTTTGTAGAATAATTCTACATTATTTCCGATCAACAATATGTCATTCACATTTACTTATCAGAAATGCTGTAGTGCTCCCACTCACTTTCTTGCACATTTTGTTTGACCAACTCATCAAAGCGTATATTCCAACTCTGAGATGCTTGCACCAGTCCATAGATGGATCGCTGGAGCTTGCACATTTTGTTAACACCTTTAGGATTGACAAAACCTTCTGGTTGCATCATATACAATAAATCCATTAAGGAATGCAGTTTTGTTTATCATTTTCCAGATTTCATAAAATGCGGCAATTGCTAACATGATTCGGACAGACTTAAGCATAGATACAAGTGAGAAACTCTCATCGTAGTCAACACCTTGAATTTGTCGAAAACCTTTTGCGACAATTCTAGCTTTGTAGATAGTAACACTACTATCAGCGTCCGTCTTCTTCTTGAAGATCCATTTAATCTCAATGGCTTGCCGAACATCGGGCAAGTCAACCAAAGTCCATACTTTGTTCTCATACATGGATCTCATCTCAGATTTCATGGCCTCAAGCCATTTCGTGGAATCTGGGCTCATCATCGCTTCCTCATAGTTCGTAGGCTCGTCATGGTCAAGTAACATGACCTCCAGAACTGGATTACCGTATCACTCTGGTGCGGATCTCACTCTGGTTTTACCTACGAGGTTCCGTAGTAACTTGATCTGAAGTTACATGATCATCATCATTAGCTTCCTCACTAATCGGTCTAGTAGTCACAGGAACAGATTTCTGTGATGAACTACTTTCCAATAAGGGAGTAGGTACAGTTACCTCATCAAGTTCTACTTTCCTCCCACTCAGTTCTTTCAAGAGAAACTCCTTCTCTAGAAAGGATCCATTCTTAGCAATGAATGTCTTGCCTTCGGATCTATGATAGAAGGTGTACCCAACAGTCTCCTTTGGGTATCCTATGAAGACATATTTCTCCGATTTGTGTTTGAGCTTATCAGGATGAAACTTTTTCATATAAGCATCACAATCCCAAACTTTAAGAAATGACAACTTTGGTTTCTTGCCAAACCACAGTTCAGATTGTGTCGTCTCGACGGACTTAGATGGTGCCCCCTTTTTAACGTGAATGCAGCTGTCTCTAATGCATGATCCCAAAACGATATTGGTAAATCGGTAAGAAACATCATAGATTGTACTATATCCAATAAAGTACGGTTATGACGTTCGAACACACCATTATGCTGTGGTGTTTTAGGTGGCATGAGTTTGTGAAACTATTCCACATTGTTTTAATTGAAGACCAAACTCGTAACTCAAATATTCGTCTCTGCAATCAGATCGTAGGAACTTTATTTTCTTGTCACGATGATTTTCTACTTCACACTGAAATACTTTGAACTTTTCAGACTTATGTTTCATCAAGTAGATATACTCATATCTGCTTAAATCATCTGTGAAGGTTAGAAAATAATGATACTTGTCGCGAGCTTTAATATTCATCGGACCACATACATCAGTATGTATGATTTCCAACAAATCTGTTGCTCGCTCCATTGTTCCGGAGAACGGAGTCTTTAGTCATCTTGCCCATAAGGCATGGTTCGCAAGCACCAAGTGATTCATAATCAAGTGATTCCAAAATCCCATCAGCATGGAGTTTCTTCATGCGCTTTACACCAATATGACCTAAACGGCAGTGCCACAAATAAGATGCACTATCATTATTAACTTTGCATCTTTTGGTTTCAATATTATGAATATGTGTATCACTACGATCGAGATCCAATGAACCGTTTTCATTGGGTGTGTAACCATATAAGGTTTTATTCATGTAAACAGAACAACAATTTATTCTCTTACTTAAATGAATAACCGTATTACATTAAACATGATCAAATCATATTCATGCTCAACGCAAACACCAAATAACACTTATTTAGGTTCAACACTAATCCCGAAAGTATAGGGAGTGTGCGATGATGATCATATCAATCTTGGAACCACTTCCAACACACATCGTCACTTTACCCTTAACTAGTCTCTGTTTATTCTGCAACTCTCGTTTTGAGTTACTAATAATAGCAATTGAACTAGTATCTGAAACTGAGGGGTTGCTATAAACACTAGTAAAGTACACATCAATAACATGTATATCAAATATACTTATGTTCACTTTGCCATCCTTCTTATCCGCCAATCACTTGGGGTAGTTTCGCTTCCAGTGACCAGTCCCTTTGCAGTAGAAGCACTTAGTCTCAGGCTTGGGACCATACTTGGGCTTCTTCACTTGAGAAGCAACTTGCTTGCTGTTTTTGTTGAAGTTCCCCCTTTTCCCTTTGCCGTTTTCTTGAAACTAGTGATCTTGTCAACCATCAACACTTGATGCTCTTTCTTGATTTCTACCTTCATCGATTTCATCATCATGAAAATCTCAGGAGTTGTTTTCATCATCCCTTGCATACTATAGTTCATCACGAAGTTCTACTAACTTGGTGATGGTGACTAGAGAATTCTGTCAATCACTATCTTATCTGGAAGATTAACTCCCACTTGATTCAAGCGATTGTAGTACCCAGACAATATGAGCACATGCTCACTAGTTGAGCGATTCTCCTCCATCTTTTAGCTATAGAACTTGTTGGAGACTTCATATCTCTCAACTCGGGTATTTGCTTGAAATATTAACTTCAACTCCTGGAACATCTCATATGGTCCATGACGTTTAAAACGTCTTTGAAGTCCCGATTCTAATCCATTAAGCATGGTGCACTAAACTATCAAGTAGTCATCATATTGAGCTAGCCAAACGTTCATAACGTCTGCATCTGCTCCTGCAATAGGTTTGTCACCTAGCGGTGCATCAAGGACATAATTCTTCTGTGTAGCAATGAGAATAAACCTCAGATCATGGATCCAATCCGCATCATTGCTACTAACATCTTTCAACACAATTTTCTCTAGGAACATATCAAAATAAACACAGGGAAGCAACAACGCGAGCTATTGATCTACAACATAATTTGCAAAATACTACCAGGACTAAGTTCATGATAAATTTAAGTTCAATTAATCATATTACTTAAGAACTCCCACTTAGACAGACATCTCTCTAGTCATCTAAGTGATCACGTGATCCAAATCAACTAAACCATGTCCGATCATCACATGAGATGGAGTAGTTTCATTGGTGTACATCACTATGTTGATCATATCTACTATATGATTCACGCTCGACCTTTCGGTCTCCGTGTTCCGAGGCCATATCTGTATATGCTTGGCTCATCAAGTATAATCTGAGTATTCCGCATGTGCAACTGTTTTGCACCCGTTGTATTTGAACATAGAGCCTATCACACCCGATCATCACGTGGTGTCTCAGCACGAAGAACTTTCGCAACGGTGCACACTTAGGGAGAACACTTCTTTATAATTAGTGAGAGATCATCTTAAAATGCTACCGTCAATCAAAGCAAGATAAGATGCATAAAAGATAAACATCACATGCAATCAATATAAGTGATATGATATGGCCATCATCATCTTGTGCTTGTGATCTCCATCTTCGGAGCACCGTCATGATCACCATCGTCACTGGCGCGACACCTTGATCACCATCGTAGCATCGTTGTTGTCTCGCCAATCTTATGCTTCCACGACTATCGCTACCGCTTAGTGATAAAGTAAAGCATTACAGCGCAGTTGCATTGCATACAATAAAGCGACAACCATATGGCTCCTGCCAGTTGCCGATAACTCGGTTACAAAACATGATCATCTCATACAATAAAATTTAGCATCATGTCTTGACCATATCACATCATAACATGCCCTGCAAAAACAAGTTAGACGTTCTCTACTTTGTTGTTGCAAGTTTTTCGTGGCTGCTACGGGCTTAAGCAAGAACCAATCTTACCTACGCATCAAAACCACAACGATAGTTTGTCAAGTTGGTGTTGTTTTAACCTTCGCAAGGACCGGGCGTAGCCACACTCGGTTCAACTAAAGTTGGAGAAACTGACACCCGCTAGCCACCTTTGTGCAAAGCACGTCGGGAGAACCGGTCTCGCGTAAGCGTACGCGTAATGTCGGTCCGGGCTGCTTCGTCCAACAATACCGCCGAACCAAAGTATGACATGCTGGTAAGCAGTATGACTTATATCACCCACAACTCACTTGTGTTCTACTCGTGCATATAACATCAACACATAAAACCTAGGATCGGATGCCACTGTTGGGGAACGTAGTAATTTCAAAAAAAATCCTACGCACACACAAGATCATGGTGATACATAGCAACAAGAGGGGAGAGTGTGATCTACATACCCTTGTAGACCGACAGCGGAAGCGTTATGACAACACAGTTGATGTAGTCGTACGTCTTCACGGCCCGATCGATCAAGCGCCGAAACTACGGCACCTCCGAGTTCTAGCACACGTTCAGCTCGATGACAATCCCCGGACTCCGATCCAGCAAAGTGTCGGGGAAGAGTTCCGTCAGCACGATGGCCTGGTGACGATTTTGATGTTCAACTGTCGCAGGGCTTCGCCTAAGCACCACTACAATATTGTCGAGGTATATGGTGGAAGGGGGCACCGCACACGGCTAAGAAAACGATCACGAGGATCAACTTGTGTGTCTATGGGGTGCCCCTGCCCCCGTATATAAAGGAGTGGAGGAGGGGAGGGCCGACCCTCTCTATGGCGCGCCCTAGGGGAGTCCTACTCCCACCGGGAGTAGGATTCCCCCTTTCCTAGTGCAACTAGGAGTCCTTCCAAGTAGTAGGAGTAGGAGACAAGGAAGGGGAAGAGGGAAGAGAAGGAAGGAGGGGGCGCCGCCCCTCCCCCTAGTCCAATTCGGACTAGTCAATGGGGGGGGGGGCGGCCTGCCTCTTCCTCTCCCATAAAGCCCAATAAGGCCCATATAATTCTTCCCCCGTATTCCCGTAACTCCCCGGTACTCCGAAAAATACCCGAACCACTCGGAACCTTTCCGATGTCTGAATATAGTTGTCCAATATATTGTCTTTACGTCTCGACCATTTCGAGACTCCTCTTCATGTCCTCGATCTCATCCGGGACTCCGAACTCCTTCGGTACATAAAAACTCATAAACTCATAATATAACTGTCATCGAAACCTTAAGCGTGCGGACCCTACGGGTTCGAGAACAATGTAGACATGACTGAGACACATCTCCGGTCAATAACCAATAGCGGAACCTGGATGCTCATATTGGCTCCTACATATTCTACGAAGATCTTTATCGGTCAGACCGCATAACAACATATGTTGTTCCCTTTGTCATCGGTATGTTACTTGTCCGAGATTCGATCGTCGGTATCTCAATACCTAGTTCAATCTCATTACCGGCAAGTCTCTTTACTCGTTCCGTAATACATCATCTCACAACTAACTCATTTGTTGCATTGCTTGCAAGGCTTAAGTGATGTGCATTACCGAGAGGGCCCAGAGATACCTCTCTGACAATCGGAGTGACAAATCCTAATCTCGAAATACACCAACCTAACATGTACCTTTGGAGACACCTGTAGAGCACCTTTATAATCACCCAGTTACGTTGTGACATTTGGTAGCACACAAAGTGTTCCTCCGGCAAACGGGAGTTGCATAACCTCATAGTCATAGGAACATGTATAAGTCATGAAGAAAGCAATAGCAACATACTAAATGATCGGGTGCTAAGCTAATGGAATGGGTCATGTCAATCACATCATTCTCCTAATGATGTGATCCCGTTAATCAAATGACAACACATGTCTATGGTTAGGAAACATAACCATCTTCGATCAACGAGATAGTCAAGTAGAGGCATACTAGTGACATTTAGTTTGTCTATGTATTCACACAAGTATTATGTTTCCGGTTAATACAATTCTAGCATGAATAATAAACATTTATCATGAAATAAGGAAATAAATAATAACTTTATTATTGCCTCTAGGGCATATTTCCTTCAACTATTCCCACGTGATGATTAGTGCTATCAGGCCAGAGGCCCCTCGGATCAAATATCCAAATCGTAGTGGATTAGGAACGCGCGGTAACAAGCAGAGACTCACGATCGATGTGACCCCGTCGCCCCATCTCGAGTACTTGCGGCAAGGGCTAAGAATGCCCGACCACGCCTCATAAGTATCTCGCGGGCACCTTCCAGGTCAACCCGACTCCACATCACTCGCTATTAAGCTCGCGCGGGTACCCCTCGGGGTCGACCCGTCTTTAGTAACATGGTTCAGTATAAAGTCATAGTAACCATAGTAACTGTGTGTCTAACACAAAAGGGAAAACCCGAGGAATCACCCCCGGTGAATTCCACTCGATATTGTCATCAAGGTGAACGTAAGAGGATCCACCCTCGATGTTCACATTTGATGGGTTGCACGACAGAGCCTTAATGGAAGTGGTTAAGGAGGAAATCACCCTCGATGACCTCGACCATATAGCTACACTACAAAGATCTCATCAGGAGTGATGTAAGAGGTTCCACCCTCGGCACCCGATGGTAACTCTGCAGAGTCATACAACTAGGGGGTGATGTGCGGTGTCGGGGCCTGGACGTCGATCACGTTGATCGAGTCATCGAACATAAAGCGAGGCAACTGGGACAAGGTGGGGTCACTGATGGATCACTAACCAACCTATACTAAGTAGTTTAGGATAAGCAGGTAAGGTATGAAAGCAGGTAACAACAATAGGCTATGCATCAGAGTAGGATCACACGTAAAGCAGTAGTAGTTCTAATGCAAGCATGAGAGGGAAAGAAATTGGCGATATCGGAATGCTCAAGGGAGGTTTGCTTGCCTTGTTGCTCTGGCAAGGAGGGGTCATCGTCGACGTAGTCGATCATAGCGGCAACATCCGTCTCAGGGTCTACCGAAGAGAAGAGGGGGAAGAAACAGTAAATACAGAGCAAACAATACATCACAAGGCATAACATGACGATAGGCAGAGCTAGGGTTGCCCTAACATAGTACTACACGTTGCAGGCGGAGGGGATAAACATCCGAGGATGAATTCTCGGCGTTAGGCCGGACAGATGAAAGAGAGGAGACGGTTCCATGTTCAGCATGCTAGAGGCATGTGACGGGTGAAAGGACCGCGCATTTGGATTCGTTGGATTTTTCTGAGCAACTTTCATGTAGAAAACATTTTCATCGGAGTTACGGATTATTTTCTATGAATTTCTAAAGATTTTCTTATTTTCTGGATTTATTTTATTTACAGAAAATGATATACGACGTTAGCATGATGTCACCGTGACATCAGCAGGTCAACAGATGGCTGACCAGGTCAAACCTGACATGTGGGTCCAGTGGGACCCACATGTCAGCCTCTGTGACTTTAACATTGTTAATTTAGACTAACACAGGGTTAATTAGAGGGTGGGCCCCCCTGTCAGTGTCTCATTTAGTTAACTAATTTGTTTTCATTTACTAAACGTTTTAGTTAATTAACTGGGCGGTGGGTCCCGCATGTCAAAGACACGGGGCTGCCACATCAGCAGTTGACTGGGTCAACCCAGTCAACTCGGACCTGCGGGGCCCACTGGCAGTGGCTCTAGGGTGGCCCCAGGCCAGCCACGTCAGCGGTGGCCGGCGGCTCGATGCCGGCGATGCCAAAATGCGGCAGAGGGCCTCGGGCCTCGTCGGATTTTGCCTATAGGCGACCATTTCGCGCGCTAGGGTGCGTTCGAACAAGCGGAGCAGCGCGCGTCGAACTGCGGTGGTGGCCTGACCGAAAAAGGCCGGTGACGGCGACAACAAGTGCCAGAGGCGGCGCCGGAGTTCGGGCACGAGCGGATTCAGTGTTAGAGCGCGCGAGCGGCCAAACTAACTAACTAGGCGGGGTCTACGGTGCTCCAGGAGCTCGTCGGAGCTACTAGCTCGAGCGGAGGAGCTCAGTGGCGAGCCCTACGACGGCAATGGCAGACGACGGAGCTCGGCTTGCGGGCGAGCTAGCTACGGCGAAAAGCACAACGCGAGGAGAGGAAAGGAGGAAGGGAGGAGCTCACCGTGCGGCCAAGAAAGGCCCGTGCGAGCTTAGGAGCAGCAGCATTGGACGGAGACGACGGCGAGCGCCGGCAACCGAGAAGGAGAGGTGAGGTCGATCCCGAGCGTGCGGTCGTTCCCGATCTCGATGACGAGGTGTAGTTGAGTCAGCCGAGCGAGGCGGAGCGGTAGGGCGCGTCGGCGAGGCGATCGAAAGGCGGTGGCCGCAGGATCGACGGCGGCGCGTCGACGACCGCGCACGGGCGAACGAGACAGAGAGGAAGAGGGGAGGACGAGGGGAGTAGGAGCTCTAGGGTTTGTCGACGGAGGGAGAGAGAGCCGGGGCGCGCCTTATCCACGCCGGGGAGCGGCGGATGGCCGACACGTGGTCATCTGCGGCGACGGACGTGCCTCGGTCGACCACCGCACAGGGATGAACAGGAGGTAGGGGAGGGGGTAAGTGGGCCGGCCTGCTGGGTTTGCCCTGGTGGGCTAGAGCCCGGGAGAACATGGAAGGGGGCTTCGTTTTCTTTTACGTTTGCTCTTTTCTTTTTACAAAACGGGGTTTAGTAACATTTCGAGCTTCCATAAGATTTTGCAAAAATGTGAAACTTGGTCACATAATTACTTTGCAATAACCAGCACTGCCACAAAAAGTTTGGGCATTTTTGGAGTTCAATTGAATTTACACAATAAAGAAAAGGGCATTTTAAAGGCTATTTTTGCTCTGTTAAAATGCATTAGGACCATTTAGAGTTGATGATGATGTTGTGTTCCTTAACAAATAATTGTTATGGATTTTTTGACAAATGATGAACATTTTTCCAGCAACTTTTGAGCAACTTCAAACTTCACTTGAATTTGAATTGACTGGAATTTCAAATGGGATATTGAACAAAGGTGATTAAGCACTGTTTGGAAAAATGATTAGTTTAATCACAATGGGTTACTGTAGCATCACACTGGGGGTGTTACACGGGGAAGACACGACAGTGAATGCCCACGCGTAGAGGAGTACGAGGGTTCACTGGTTCGCTGTGGTGTGAGGCTGCCGTCGCCGCAGAATAAAAGGGGGTGTGGGTGAGTAGAGGGATGGCCTGGCCAGCGGTGGGAGTAGTAGGGGGCGGTGAGGCCTCCGCCGCATCGCAGCCGGCCACGGGAGGCAGGAGCACAAGGCACGACCGACGCTGGTTTGGGCGGCTGGAGCAAGAAGACCAGAGGTCGAAGAAGCACTACGGCCGTTGGATGGACATCGTACGGTCACTGGAGCTAGAATCGTGCATATTGACTAAGTTGACAAAGCCCTCCGTCCCCGTCAACTTAGTAGGCCCACAAGTCAGCCTGCCACTAAGGTGAGTCCAAGCTAGCAGGGGGGTATTCATTTTTTTGTGCGTAATAAGGAGGCACTTCCGGTGGGTCCGAGCTGACAGCAGGGGGACGTTTTTTTCACGAAATACGGTGGCCCGTCGGGTGGGTCCCAGCAGTCAGGGGCAAACGTTTTTTCGTGATATACTGGTGGGCGTCCGGTGGGTCCCTGCTGTGAGGTGGAGGAATAATTATTTTCTGCGTAATAAGGAGGCACTTCCTTGCGGCTGCCGTGGACCCAGCTGTCATCCTCTCCACGTACAGTATTCTTCCGATGGAATTCGGTCGTTGACCACATTGACCACGCCGTGCCGACAGCACCACGGCGGTGGACGACGGCGAGGTGTAGGAAGGGGACGACGCAGAGCCGGGGAAGACGCGGCAGTGGATGCCCACGCGGAGAGGAGTACAAGGGTTCACTGGTTCGGCTGCGCTGCCGTCGCTGCAGAATAACAGGGGGTGTGGGTGAGTGGAGTGGAGGGATGGCCTGGCCAGCGATGGGAGTAGTATGGGGGCGGTGAGGCCTCCGCGGCAGCACAGCCGACCACAGGGGGCAGGAGCAGGCGGCACGACCGATGCTGCTTTGGGCGGCTGGAGCAAGAAGACCAGAGGTTGAAGAAGCACTACGGTCGTTGGATGGACATTGTACGGTCAGTCGAGCTAGAATCGTGCGTATTGACTAAGTTGACAAAGCCCTTCGTCCCCGTCAACTTAGTAGTCCCACTATACTGGGTCCCAGCTAGCAGGGGGAGTATTCATTTTTTTGTGCGTAATAAGGAGGCACTTCCTTGCGTGCGAAGATATAGCTAGTGGGTCCGAGCTGTCAGCGATGGTAACGTTTTTTCGCGAAATACAGAGGCAATTTCGGTGGGTCCCAGATGTCAGGTGGAGGAAATCATTATTTTGCGCGTAATAAGGAGGCATTTCCTTGCGTGCGGCCGTGGACCCAGCTGTCAGCCTCTCCATGTACAGTCCACTTCAGATGCATGTCGGTCGTTGACCACGCTGACCACGCCACGCCGAGAGCACCAGGGCGGTGGACGACGGCGAGGCCTAGGAAAGGAATGACACGGAGGCAGGGAAGACTCGGCTGTTGTTTTTGTTTTCCACGCCGAGGGGAGTACGACTGTACGAGGGTTTACTGGTTCGTCTGCCGTCGCCGGAGAATAACAGCAGGTGTGGGTGAGTAGAGGGATGGCTAGGCCAGCGATGAGAGTACGGTGGGGTGGTGAGGCCTGCGCGGCAGCACAGCCGACCGCGGGGAGGAGGGAGCAGGCAGTCCCGTCGGCGCTTGTTTGAGCGGATGGAGCAGGAAGAGCAGATATTGAAGAAGCACGACGGCCGTTGGATGGACATCCAACAGTATACAGGGCATCTGTGGAAAGCCTCAAATATGTGGAAAACAGCATACAACCCATCTGCCATTATTTCTAATAATTTACAGCCCATTTGCTAATTCTTACGGGTTTTTTGGAGCCCATATTCTTTATGTTAGCATTACAGCCCATATTGTGGCCATGGTTAAAAAATTATATGAAATTTTGCATATGTCGATGCGGTCTGAACTGTTTTTAATCCAGAAATTTCGAGTCACATTCAGACTGATTTAAAAAATAAATGTATATCAATATAAAATCCAATAAATTGTCCACGCATAAAAATCAATGCAATTTCAAATCTCGAAATGAAAAAAAGATATTTGAAAATAATTGCCAGTTTGATGTGTTTTAAAAATGTACAACCCATTTCTCATTACTGATAGGCCATTTTCTCGGCCAGCCGAATGAAGCTCTCCTCGTGTTGAAAGATTTGCAGCCCAGCAGGCCTGATAAAGCGACTTACTTGAGAAATCACAAAAGAACTGGGCTAGCCATTTTCAGAAAGAAAAAAAAACTATTGGGCTGGTCTGTGGTAAACATAAAAGAAAAGGTTGTCTAGACAGGCCATAGTGTCCCGTACAGCCCAGTATTTCCGAACGGACGTGTAGGCCGGGGCGCCTCTTCGTGAACCGTGGCAAACTCGCAACCGTCCACCGACTCTTCGCCTTTCCCTCTCTATTTGGAACTGTTGTCGCACGCTCTTCCTATCCCTCCTCCATTTTCCTTCAGCCCTTCACCCTTTCTTCTGCCATTGTTCGATCGTCTTCTCCATGGAGGGAACAGGCCGGAAACGACCCCATTATTCTTGCCCCAATCTGAAAGATGACGTGGTGGACGAACTCATTGATTGGTGCGACGTCATCACCTCGGCTAGCATGGCAGGTTCGTTCAAGCCCATTCTCGACTCAACTAATAACATCATTACAAAGAACCCAAGAGTCAAGGAGCGGTTTGATCTCCCCTATCTTCTTTGCTGTGACCCTGATGACTGGCGCCGGCACGACGGAGGCCTTGCCCTGTGCCAGTTGATGCCGCTTGATAATGATACGTATGATGTTAAGATGCCATCGCTCGAGGGCAAGGCTTGGGCGGGCGCAAATGGAGATTGTGTTGTTTACATTGGGTCCAACTGCGAGTGGGAACTTGTGAATGTGTACACCCGTCACCGGGTTCCACTTCCAAAAATCTCAGCACACTGCCTAGAGGTTGAGCGCACCGGTAATGTACACACGTTCAAATACAATCATGGTGACTATCTTCTACGGAAGATAGCAATTTGTCGAGTTCCCAACCGCTCTTGGAATTACAACAACTATCAAGTTGTTGCTATCTTCGACAAGCTTGTTGCCGTCCTTCGTGGTTCGACTCGATGGATATTGCTCAAAAATCAGTTTCTGTACACGGATGAGTAATGTGATTCAATTCAATACGAGGGCCTTGTGTTTGCTGCCACCACTCGTGGCACTGTTTTTGCATGGCATCCTAGTAGTTTCGGTACATTTTTCTTCCACCGTAATTATAATTGTTTCATCTACATGCATGCAGGTTAGCAAGTTTCCCTTTACTAATTAACCTTCTTATTGTGTTTCCAAGGTCCTGTGAACATCCCACCACCTATACTTGAAAATTTTTATAACCAAGGGGGAGATGACGATGGTGATGATCACTAGCATGAGGACGAACAGCGCCGATATACTCTGTGGCGCCTGGCAACTAATTCCGATGGATCACCTCTTCTTGTGTGTATACAACCCACTGATGATGTTACTGGTAAGGAAGCAGGTGTCTCCCATGGTCGCACTCTCCGGACCTATTCCAACACCCGTTGCATGGTATTCGGGATGGATACTATCATACTAGTGTGCTAGCGCCAACTACTTCTCCCTGGCACAGAATTGATAGTCTTGGAGAAAACTCGCTCTTCCTTGGACAAAACTATCCGATGATGGTGAAAGGCGATCCAACTGCTGCTGACACATTTATGAGAAGCAACTGTGTCTATACCTCGGGCATTTGGTTGGTTCCCTACCCTCGTACTGATATAGTAGGCCGCTTCAGCCTGGATGATCGGTCCTGCGTTGGTCTCTAGATCGATAACAGATGGCCCGTCCCAGAGAATCAGTTGTGGTTCAAAGCAAGCGTTTCCAACGCCGCGAAATGGTTGAGTTGAAGTTCATTTCATGGCTTGTTATTTGTTGTGTGGTGAAAACTTTAGTATTTATAATGTATCCTCGTTGTCGATGTGGGTTGATGACCTGTTGTATGTAATAAAATGATATGCCTGTGATAAACTTACTAAATTTATGAATGGCTTTCAAGTCGCTTCTCTAAATTTGTACTAGCTTCACTTGCTTTGCGCGTTGGGCGGGTGTTTTTACTGTAGCCATATGTTAATGTGTTCGTTGTACGTAACCAGCACCTCGAATCCTCGATACTAGTATACTATATACTAGTAGGAGTAAGTAGTAGGAGTAGTAGGGTGGCATGGGCCAGAACAAGCATTCACGTCCAGGAGTACGGCACACGCCACCACCACGACATCCATCTGACACCATATTATTTCTTGGAGTCCGTGCTAGAGCAATCTCTTCAACCTCGTCGTTTCTCTAAGGCTGGTTATAGTGGGGAGTAACTTAGACTAGTGTCATGCATATGACACTAGTCTTTGTTACTACCTTCATAGTGCAAAGTAACATACAAGTAGTATCATAGATGATTGCATTTATTACATTATAGACTCATTTTGCTTTGGTTTGCATTATGTTATAGTAAAATATTATGTTACTCCAAACATTTCTCTCCTCATAACTAGAATACTAGGCCCATAAGGGTTCAATTTACCTGGTTTTTTTGGAGTTTTTTTAATGCCCTTGTTCGCATGACGCGTGTGATGGGAGTGTACCTCCTTTTTTATCTCACTGAGCCTTTCACGTGAGATGGTAGTACGGTGGTTGCTGGTTTGACTGAATTGTGGTGTGCCACGTACTCTCCACGTGTTCAGCTCCCATGCATGAGATAATCTCTAGAAAACTCGGGTGAACTCCTCCACCACCCTATGGGCCTACAAAAAGCCCACCTCACCCCGATCAAATGAAACCCTCGCTTCTCGAACCACCTCTCCTCTACGGGTCTCCAGGGTTGCGGAAAAAAAAGCGGCACCAGCAGGCTACGGGGAGGAGGGCAGCGCCCTGCCGACGATTTATCTGGCTACTTCCTCCCTGTCGATCCCTGCCTGGACCATACCGTCTCCATCTTGAAGAAGGCTCGATCTTTTCCGGCGTCAGGTGAGCAGCTGGGTGTCCTTTTTTTCTTGTGGTTTATGGCCGGCGGTGGCCTGAATCTAAGTGGTGGTTGCCGTCTGGGCCGGCCGCCTTCTTTTTGTTCTTCTCCTTGCCTTCCTTGTCACCTCTCCCAATCGCAAGTGCACGCCTCCACGAGAGCAGCGAACAGAGCAGGCATTCATGGAGCAGATTCCTTTTTTTTCTCCACTCCTCTTGCTCCCTTCTGATCGAGCTCCGCGTAGAGGAGGGGCTCGAGCCATGTGATGGCCAACACTCCGCCACGGAGGCCAATATGAGGAGGTGCCCAATCTCGATGTTGCTCCCCTTTGCGGTGAGTGCACGCCGGCTGCCCCTCGCACTCTCTTGGCCATGTGATATGTCGCGTGCATGTGCGGCTTCTGTGCTCCTGCTGCAGCTGTGTCATGTGTGTGCTAGCTGATGCATTCACGTGTCTGCCTGTAGTATATCCGCCCCGGTCCAGCTATAGCATTCACCTTTTCCGGTATTGGTGTTCAGGTCGACTGCAATGTGTTCGGTCAATTGACCAAACTAAGCCAACATAAAAAAGATGTGTGCTTTTTTCAGTATGCAACTAACATGGCATTAGCTCAACACTAGGGATGAAGTATTTACACGTTTTCTGTTCCATGGATGCACTATTTTGTGGACGTGGTTGGAGCAATTAGTTCAGTGCATGGATGCCTTTTTACAAGTGTTCACTTTGTTCCTGGTTTTAGCAATTATGATGCCAATATGCTTATGGCGTGTACTTGGATATCTTTTATGATTTTTTTATGTAATTGGATGATCTCTTTCTTATTTGCAAATTAATATCACTTGACTATTGTCTACTTGTCTTTTGTTTCAGATTGATGAGTTCGTGATGTACGAAAAGAGAATGCCTTAGAAAGACCGGTCATAGGAAAGAGCACTTATTACTATTGAAATATTATGGTGACGATGTTTAGCAGTCATAAAAGGTATATCTTTTCTCAGATTCATATGGGCTGCCCTTCAAAGATAAATGTAGAAACAAAGTAGGGGAGATTGTAAGATTGTCCATGGTATTACTTTAATGTGGAGAAATATCACATGCAAATTTAGTAATCCGTAATTGTAGTTTTTACTGGAATGTTTATTTGATAGAATTACAAATTATCATGTTACTTCTACTTCCTTATGGTATTATACTGTGCCTTATCTCATGACCTAGGGACATTGGTGTCAAGTTTCACATACTTGAACTGTTTAATTGATTGCTTCCATAAGATCTTCTCCTCAACGTTCCTATGTGTGATGATGTAGTCCAGATCAGGCTTTGAGCTGTACTTTTTCTCTCAGCAATACTTTCAGTGAGAAGTAGCAACACTAATCCATCAATATAGATTCTGCGAAGTATTTAACATTGAGGCTGCATTCGTTATGCAGGGAGAGAAAACGAAGGTTAAAAATACTTCAAAGGAATAGGACTGAAGGCTACCATAGAACCTACAGGGTCTAGGAACACAGGAATAAGAGAAAGTAGACTATTCGGATCACAGCAGCCTTAAGGGTTTTTAAATTGGCCACAAGGCAGCTTTGTCTCTATCTCTCACCCCATCACGTCACACATCAGCTCATTTTAATTAGCTCTGCATGCTGACTGCCACGATCAGAGCACCTCGTCTCAGTCTTCCGCGAAAAACATGAGCTCCGGGCAGATTTTTCAATTCCTGTGGAATCGGCATCGAAAGGACAGGTTTCCTTTGGATCACTGTAGGTCATTCCTGCGTTTCGAACACCACAAAGGAAAATAAACCTTCATGAACAGTATTCCTTCATGATTCCTGCAAAAATCCTATGAACCGAACGGAGCCTGAATATGGTCCAGTTAGTGGCGTATTATTCCTTGCATTCAACACGTGTGTATAACACCTCGACGATGTGTTATTCTATATTGAAGTTTTAATGAACCTGAACTCTTCTGATTATTTTGTGTAAGCATGAACTCTTGGCGTGCAGGTGTAAGTTGATTTTTTTTTCAAAAAAAGGTGCAAGTCCTATCAGGCACATGGACAACTAACATCATGCTTCCTCTGTTTAGACATTACTCTACCACGTAATTGGTCTTTGGTTCTCTAGGAGATCGTGGTCCATATTTGATTAACTTACAAAAATATATGCATTAACATGAAGCTTTGCTGGAGTATTTGTGCAAAGTGTAAGTTATGCGGAGGGTAAACAATGCTTTATTTGTTCTATCTAATCTAAATTTTAAAAGCTTTTTGTAAGAAAAATATGGCCAGGCATTTACCAACAGGCAAGATCTAGCAGCTTACCTTATTTTTATTCCGGATGTTTAGTCATGCATCCGAATTTCCGGCATGATAGCTCACTTCTTTCATGTGTAAATAATTCCCTCTCCAAGGGATTCCTTAATTTATTTCTATCCTAGCAGTTCGTACATATCTATATTTTGTGTGGAGCGTTTTCTATTTCATTTTCTTTTACTTTGTTTTGATATATGGATTCTGACTGTAGTAATTCAGTTTTTCCACCAATTGTTGGATGCTTAAATTACCTTCAAGAAGTGTTTTTTCCCGCTCCCACATAGCATGCAGCAGTTATATGCATCATTTGACTGGCTGTGTCATATAGTTAAAAGCTTAGTATTTTTGCTCATACAAGGAACAGATTCAGTTCAGTTAATTTAGCTCTATTGGCTGTATCAGTAAAACGTGGAAGTGTGCAATTTTGCTGTACAAACTCCCCTATTTGTATCGGTTCAGTTAATTCAACTCTAATTATGTTAGTTGTAAAACATGGAAGAGTGTTCGCTGGGGTTCTTTTCCCCCCTCTCCTTCTTTAATGAATGATATGCATACTCCATATTCTAGAAAACAAAATACATATCCCCTATATATGCCCTTCTTATCCTTTCTTAAAAATAACTTGATACGTACAAGAGAATAATTACTTCCTGTAGATCTCCTTCCAAGTTTATTTACTTGATCCTTTTTCCTTTCACTTCCCTTGACCTATTTTTTGGTGCACTGACATGGTGTCTTCAGTGGAAAATTCTGATGCTTCTATGCTTTCATGACTGAATATTTTAAATATGATTAAACATATGTTATTTTCTCATGGAAAATCAAGTTATAAGTAGCTTAAATGCTTATTGTTGTTGGCATGAGATCTATGGGTTCTCTCTTAGTAATCAAGCACGTCAACTTCTTCTTTTCAGAGAAGGTTCCATGTTGCCATGTTCTTTTTGAAGTTAAATTGGCATTACAAATTTTATGATCAATAGCTTTCAGAAGAAAAAGGTTGCTCAAGCTACTCTTCATCAAGTTTGCACATATCACGGTATAGTCATCAACGACCACAATCATGATGCGCTCAAGACAATGTTCAGGAGTTACTCAACAACACAATAGTGGAGCGGAACCGATCACTACTTAGTGATTTGGAAAGCAGAGTACTATTACTTTACAGAGGGAGTACATTGTGGTACTTTGATTTTTCTTTGCAATATTTATTACATAGAGATAATCTAGAGCATTCTGGAGGGGGACTAATCGGTATGGAATACTGATGCATATGCATTTTCTGGTGCAACTTGCTTCTAGGATGCGGCAACCATTTGAGAAAATTTTATACTTCCTCTGTCCTTAATTATTTGTTAGATAAATGGATGTGATATGATCAAGGATCCTCAAAAAGATTTATCTCCCATTTCAAGATAATTTGCCAAACCGTCGAGAGCCAGGACGTGCATCCAGTAGCAACTTCAGCATTGTCTACGCATCAAACAAACCACCTGAACAAGAGCAAAAGAACCAGCTTCATCTATCTACCACTACATTGTAGAGACACACCCAGCTGGAGGATCAACATCTCAGGTCTAGGAAGAGAACAAGAGCTTCACAATTCTGCATTCAGTATCCACTATCACTACGTGTTGTAGATCACCTATGCATGTACCAACTAGATGTACCTTTTCCTGATCACCTATGCATGTATCAACTACATGTACCTATCCTTGTATGAACTATTTTGCTACAATCGAGTTTTGGAATGACTTACCTAATATTTATAGAAAATCTAAATAGCTTATCAATCTACATGGCGCGGCGTGCCGCCGCGCACTACCCGCTAGTTAACTATATGCCACATAAGCAAACTTGTCTTGAAATGCGCTATGTTACTTGCTAAGTTACTCCCACTATGACCAGCCTAACTTCAGCCATCACGCGGCGGGCGAGGTGGGGGTTTGCCGATAGTCGGTTCCCTTAACTACGGTCCCACTTGTAAGGCCAACTCCAACGCACGACCCCAAACGGACCTCCGTTTTGCACGAACTCCAACAATAATTTTGACTAGAAAAGCAAGACCAAAGAAAACAAGAACCACAAGAATACATTTTACGACTCCTGTAAGTTGGATTAGTGCCTTCTTGATGCATTCATTGTTGATCTGCGGAGGCTCGATCTTGCGTGCTTCTTTCTTCTTCGCGTGTAAAGAAGTAGACGTTGCTTCCTCGCATCTAGTCTCATATCTAGCCTATATTCTAGTAGGAGTATCAACAAGTGCACTAATCTCATCCGATAGCAAAACCGAAGATTTGGTCGGGTTCTTCCTCCTTTTGCCGACACGTGGGACATCCAGCATCCAGGTCATGTCATGAAAGAAAATAGAGTGGTAGTTGAAGCCACGAGATGTGCATCTTGGGTTAAACTGTAAATAGAATCTTACTACTCGTGAGTAACTCTACTAGCGGCCACCGAAGATCTTTATTGGATTTGTTTTTCATCACCAACACGTCGAGGTGAAAGATGTGCAGGTTCAGTGGGTCCTCTTGCGTTTTCACTGACATGTGGGGCTGCATGTGAGCAAACAGACAATGGGCTCCGTGCGTCCGCTGGCTGGCTGAGAAGAGATATAGAGGAGGGCTGAGCACGGACTGCAGGAAATTTGTTCTATGTACCTCGATATAGTGGGGTGGCATGGGCCATAACTCAGTAGCATTCACGTCTAGCAGTACGACACACGCCACCCACATGAGTCCCATCCGACACCAATTTTCTTGGAGTCCGTGCTACATCCATCTCTTCTCCCTCCTGTTTTCTCAACCATCCGACAAGATAATTACTGTAGTATCATATACTACTACATGGATTTGACGGAAAGATAAAAATACATACGGATCCATCAACGTTCAAAGACATCCTCACGCCCTAGTGCGATGGGTCACCAACCGACGTGTGAGGAGCAGCGGCGTTGGCGGCGAGCTCAACGTGCTTCTGAACAGTGCCGTCCAAGGTTGCCCTGCGCTCCAAGAAGGCCAGCGTCCTATCGTCCTCCTCTTGCATGTAGTAGTCCTTGTGGACGATTTGCGCATAGACGTGGGTGATTATGTCGATGGTGTCTTGCTGCGCCAGGCGCTGCGCGGCGAGCGCGACCTCGAGGTGGACATTCTCCGGCGCGACGGCGAGCAGTCGCAGGGCCACCAGTGCATCGAATAGGTTGTTACCATAGTGGCCGTTGAGGGTGGTGGGCATCGCAGAGCCTGGGCGCGTCGGCTGGAGGCTTACGTCAAAGTCGTCCGCAAGCTTCTTGACGATGGTGAACTTGTCGAGGAAACTGACGAGGACCTCGTCGAACAAGGAGACGAAGCTGTCGTCCAAGCGGCCCCTCGCCCTGGCGGCCTCAAGCAATACTACCTGGAGACGTTCCTCGGTGCCGGGCCTCAGGCCGGTGTCGTGGACCATCTGGCACAGCCGACTGATGCTCGCGCTCATCGCCTCCATGGGTCTAGCGTAGCTTCTAGTCAACTGATCTTGCGATTCGAGTGATCACTCAGCTCTTGGTTAGCGTGCGTAGGTGCGTAGGATTTCGTACTACTCCTCGGCCCTCTACTACACCTACCTTTGGCTGTATGATAGGTGGGCCAGCCACCCCCTGGGGCCATGTGTCATTCACCCAAAGGTAGTTGCCGTAAGTCAATGAAGCTGTGTCCCCCTCCGTGCCGGTGCAATATAGTCATCTCATCGGACCTCTAGTTGGGGCCAAACGAGAGAAGTTTGATGTTTACTGGTTTATTGGTCCCCTTTGCATTTTGCGCCAAGTTTTGACCTTTGATTTAACTATTCAGTGTTAATGCATGTAAACAAAAATGTTGTGTAAGTCACCTTACGAAAACCAAATAATCCCAAAATACTTAGGCATGGTGCATTAACTCCCTCCTTGTTTCTTATTTCGTGACATATCAACCAATGAGAGATGTGGGCCGTGCATGCTTTCAATGACTTGAGACTACCAAACATGACATGCAGTGTTTAGTTCATTGCATGTAATCCTATTAGTACTCTAGTTAGGAGTAGCAAAAAAACATTAAGTTCTCTCGCCGATAGGAATAAAACACAATGTATTTATTTACAGAGGGAGTAGTACATTTTTGGTGACATGCATTACTAGATATTGCTAGTCAAATACTAAAATCCAGATGGACGTGGTAGTACTCCTAAATCCAGACGGTGGTCCTACTAGTACTAGTAGTAGTACTACCAATGTAGTAGTAGGAGTACTAGCACTGTACTATCCGTTGGTCAAATTATTACGTGCTGCTCCTCACAGTGAAGTGACAAGACCCTGCGCCGGAGATGACACCTGAGTATAGGCACCGTGTTCGGCATACCATAGTCAGCCTCACCATCTACAGTCACTATCATCATGGCTATAGAGCTAGCTTGCTTACAACTAGCCCTGTTCGACATAATTTCCCGTGCGTAGATGCCCGTGCATTGCACGGAACACCAAGATTGGGGGTGGACGGCTCCGGCAGCGGCCATCGCGCCAGATTTTTCCACGTCCTTCTACTCCTAGATGTAGTGGGGAGGAGATGAGGCTGATTCTGAGAGACAAGGAGTTGTTTGTAAATAGGGAACAAGTGCGGGCATCTTTTTGCAAAAATGGAGAAGCTTGGTTTGTATGCGTCAGATCTAGATCTGACGGCTATTGGTGAAAGATGGGAGGCACAACATCATCACCAACTCAGGACCTGTTTGATTCGCAGGATTTTGAAAATGCAGGAATAGAATAGGACACGGCAATATTACAAGTTTCAAACTGATATTACAAATGTTAGGAGTAATGCTGCACCTACAAAGAGGGAATTAGTAGGAAGTTTACGTAAGAACTTTCGTTACTTTAGGTGGATGCAGCATTATCGTACAAACTAAAATCCACCGCCCTGACAAGTCACTAATGGGAAAATAAGTTTTCGAGTCTCTGGCCACTTGATGTTTCAAAAACAAATTTAGCTTCTGCGGAGAAATGAGCTCCACCATGTACCCGCGTGGGTGTGGCTGGGCACTAAGCGTGAGTACGTGCACGGTGCACCTATTCTCTTCTTGTATACGTACACCACCTACGTGGGGTTGTGTGAGAGAGATACAAACCTAGAGAGATATAGTGTGTGGGTTCTTGAGAGTTTTTTTTGTGGGGGGTCAATCAAAAAATTTAACATATGCAATGTGTGTGAAATAGAGTCCTGGATATAAGATATATATAGAGGGGGCGATCCACGAGAAGAGAGTGGAGGTATCATCGGCTTGAGGTGTCCATAGAATCGAAGAGAGGGATGATGTGTGTGTGTGTGTGCGCGCATGATCGATAAAGAGTGCCATCGAATTTGTGTGTGCCCACGTCAAAGATATAGAGTGCCTGGCCTACTGGAACGTGAGATGGAACATGTGCAGTTTGTCTCTATGGCATGGATACCTACCTGCAGCGCTCGAGTATCGGTGTGTGGTGGGGGAAGAGGGAGGCCCAATTAACTATAGAGGTACAATGGCTGGTATATGTGTGGAGGAGGAGAGAGGCCTACCTCATGTATTAAGGAGATCGATTTGCCTCATGTATTAAGGGAGATCGATCGACATCCATGCATATGTGCAGGAGATGAATAAGGTTGGGAGAGAGACAGAGCTAGAGTGTTGGAGGGGGTGGTAGTGGAGTTGCTTCTAACAAATGGTGGGATAGGCTTGCTAGACAAACGGAGGGCACGCCCGCAATATCAATAAGAGAGGAGATGGCTGCTTGTTGTCTATGCACGTGCGTGTGAGAGACGGGTCAGGAGGCATGCACGAATGATGAGGGGGCGATGTGGCTGTGGTAAGCAGACATAACTACATAGGAAGATCAATCGCCCTTTGTAAGATAAAGGAGAGACATAACTTGTGAGGTACGTCGATCGATGGGGGGGTAGTTAAAGTCGATCTAGGTATATGTTGGGAGATCGATCGGTATACATGCATGTGTGTGTTAGAAGCAAATGAGGCACGAGGAGAAGGATAGAGAGAGAGGGATGCATGTAGGAGGTGGTACAAGAGGCATACTATATCGAGGGGGAGGAGTGTGCGAGTACGAGAACTATGAAAAGAGTGGTGGGAGTGAGGCATGGACGGTGACAAGAGAAGAGGGGAAGCTTGTGTTTGTGCTAGGCACACCTGGCTAGAGAGGCATATTGATCGATGTGTGCCGTAAAGAAGGAGCTGGGGGGCCTACACACACTGTGGGTGAACGACCTAAAGTGAAAAGACGAATTTGTGCGATGGAGCTAGAGAATGCTGAGGGAGGGTGAGAGGGATGCGGGCGTGTGCATGCACAAGAGAAAGTTAGCGCTAGCTACAAAGATAAGAGGGTTGTGTGGGTGTAAAAGACGAATAGAGATCATATATACTTCATTATAAAAAGCGAATTCGGATATTTGAAGAATTTATCATAGTGTTTCAAACCGACGGATGTGTGAATATATATAACGGTGATACACATGGTGTGGTTATGAACATGGTATACTACATTTAATATGTTTTATCTCTACTCTTATAAAAAATGGAGTTGTTGATGATGGTGTGCCTGCCATCCTGCATTATAGGCCGTCTGATTTATATCTGGCGGATAGCAAGGAAACTATGATGGTTGAAGTTGGCAACAATCATGATGGTAGATTCTTATTGAAATAGAGAAACGAATTCAAATTTAGTTCGAATTGCAGTGGTAGTATAGACATTTGGAATGCACTAAAATGTTGGTATGAGTAGGTTACATGCATTATACAGCAAGCGAAATGTCACACCCTAGCTAGTTCAAGCATTAGAGTGTGCATCATGTTTAAATTCCCTTAAATTTGAAATGGGCAAGAGGGAAACCCCAGAACCCCCCTGCAAACAACTAGGGTTTACTAAAATTATTTTCAATGAACCCAAAATGCCCTTCACAAAATGTTCATCATTTCTGGATTGGGCTAACACCCCTGGCAAAAATGGTGCACTCTTTTCTAGGACATTCTGGATTCTCTGAATTAAATCACAAGTATTTGAATTTGGGCATTTAAATGCTATAAAATAATTTAAATTCTCAAATAATTCTGGAAATAAGTGTGGGCTGTTGGGAATAATCTAAGCAGAGCCCCTAATTATTTTCAGGATTTTTAAAGAAGTCTAGGTATTTTTAATAAAGCCCAACAGTTGCAGAAAAATAGATAAAAGAAAACAAACAAGAAAAAGGAGAGAGAGAAACTTACCAGGCGCAGCCCACCAGCCCACCTGGCTCGGCCCAGTCGACTGGCGCTTGCCAGTCGTCCCCCTCCTCTCGCCAGGAGGACGAGGAGCGTGTGGCCGGCGCCCGCGGCCACACGCCGGCCACCTCCCGGAGGCGTCTACGAGTGCCACGACGACCCCCACGTCTCCCCCTCTTTCTTCCCACTCTCCCCGTGGCCTCTCTCCCTCTCTGGCTCTCTCCCCCTCTTCCTGCCGAGCGCAGCCGTCGCCGCCGACAAGCTTCACCGCAGCCACCGCCGTCCATTTGCTGCCCCGACATGCCAGGAAGCTCCACCGTCGTCGAGTGCATCAAGTAGGCCGAGCCCCATGCGCTCGTTCGCCCCGGAGATGCTGCACTGAGCTCGTTCTCAACTCCAGCCACCGGAGATCCCCCTCGCCGCCCCGCTCGCTCCAGCCCTTCCCCGAGCTCGTCGTTCGCTTCCATGCAACCGCTGTGAGCTCTGCCATCGTTTCCCCCACTCCCCGCGCTTGTCCGCGTCCTCTAACCCACTCTGCCATCGAGGCCGAGAGCTTGGCTCCGCCGGCCATGTCGCCACCGTGGCCACAGGCGCGTAAGCTCGAATCCGAGCATGCCTTCGTCTTCCACGCATTCCCAGGAGCCTAACGCACCACTCCTCGCGCCTCGTCGTGCCCCGTAGCCTCGGTTTCATCCTCGCCCAAACTCCGGCGACCGCCAAGGTCGTCGCCGGCGTCGTTCCCGGCCTCCCCGAGCCCCACTTCCTCCACCAAATGATGCGGCTCGCTCCCCGCGTCACGTAGCTGCTCTCCGCCGTTGTTTTGGTCACCGGAAATGCAAACCCGAGCCCCTCCGTCGCGTCTGACATCGCCGACGTCAAGCCGCCGGCGAGTTTGACTCAGTTTGACCCCTGTGCGGGCCCAGGTAGACCCCCCCTGAGTCTATGACAGGTGGGGCCGGTCTTCTAATCAGTTTAAGATTAGTTTTAACTAATTCTACTTAGTTTAGACACTGACATGTGGGCCCAGGCCCCACTGACAGCTAATTAGTGTTAATCTAATTCTGTTAACTAGTTGTGACACTGACAGAGAGGGCCCACCAGTCAGGTTTGACCTGGCCGACCCAGTTGACCGCTGACGTCACACCTATGTCATGCTGACGCATTAATTCAATTACTGGAATTATTATTATATAGGAAATTCCAGAAAATATCCAAAACTTCTAAAAATCATAGAAAATCAACCATAGCTCCAAATGCAAAGATTTATATATGAAAAATGATCAGAAAATTCAATCTATCCATCTGTAATGGTTTCATGCATGACAAAACAAGTTAACCTTGCTGTTTAAGCAGAATAAGGTAATGCACTAATAAGGCCATGTTTAATGAGCTAATATTTGAATCTTTGATTCAAATGAGTTCATCCCCTTCTGTTTTAGCTTGCATTAGGCCAAGACACTTTCATCTTGCCATGTCATAGCATGCATCATATTGTTGCATATTGCCATGTGTTGATCATGTTCGGTGTGATTTTCGTGGTAGGTTCTGCCTCCGAGGATAACCCCGAGTATCCGTCTGAAGGGCAGTACCCTACTACCTCTACAACAGGCAAGCAACCCATTGATCATTCCGATACAAACCCATGTTCTCGCTTCTGCTCTTGTTTACTGCATTAAGACAACACGATTCAAACTGCTATGTGCTACGGTAGTTGAACCCTTATCCTCTGCATGACCTGTCATTGCCACAGTAACTAGATGAAACCCACTAGCATGTGTAGGAGTTGATTGAGCCATGTATGTGATTCCTACCTTGCTATGCCTGCTATGCTTAGAGTTGTGTCAGGTCTGGTTCATCTGGGTGATGGGCTAGAGTGATATGATTATGTCAGTAATGTGAGGGATGTGTTGAACATGTTTTGGTAAAGGTATCGATGAGAGGCCATGTAGGAGTATATGGTGGGTTGTTTCATTGAGGCCGTCCATAAGAACTGAGATCTGTATGTGTGATTTAAGATGCAGTTACTACCGTACATTGGGCCCGAAACCAATGGACCCTCTCGGCTTCTTAATCACCCTAGTACTTTGTCCAGGAGTTGCAAATAGTTTCTGGTGTTTGTAGGTTATGTGTTGGCGGCCGTGCGTAGCGCTGACCCTAGGGGTGGGCTATGTTGCGGTAGATACACCGTGGCCGGGTATGCCGGGCGCCCGTTTGGCGTCTCGGGACCCTGTTCACATCGTTCGGGGCCGTATGTGGAAACCTCGGCCGGACTCCCTGCAGATGGAACCTGGATAGGCGATAAACCTGGACTAGAAACTTAAGTGTTTAGGTAGGCCATGGACGACACCCTCGCTGGGCTTCCACTTGAGGGTTGCCGAGTACATGTCGTGTAAACGGCGATAAGTGGTGAAAGCGTGTATGAAGAAGTACACCCCTGCAGGGTATAAAACTATTCGAATAGCCGCGTCCGTGGTAAAGGACTACTTGGTTGCTTATACAGTTCATAGACAAGTTAATGGATACTACTAAAAGACTCAAGATAAGTGTGAGTACCGAGGATGGCCTCTCGTAGGATGACGAGGGAGGATCCCCGGTGGAGTATTGTGTTGGTGAGCAGTGGACTCGTGTGCGAAAACTATTTTACTAGTGGAGTTCCATAGGATAGCTTAGCCAAGAGTCAAAGCTGGCTTGCTGCTATAACCCCACCACCTTCTTGAGAATGAGCATGTATAGTAGGTTCTATTGTAAGAATTGTTGAGTACCTTTGTACTCATGTTTGCTTAATTACTGTTTCAGACGACAACACCGCCCCCTCCGATGGGTTCTACGTAGACCTTGACGTCGACGAGTGACTAGCCACCCAGGTGGTGATCCTGGCCATGGAGGGCCCTATGAAGATAATCAGGCTTCGAGAAGCCTTCTTTCTTTCTAGTGTCTGTACTCAGACTAGTTGCTTCTGCTTGTGCTTGTATGATTACATGACTTGAGTGTCGGGTCATGTGACCCCTATCTGTATGAACATGTTATGTATGGCTCTCTGGAGCCTTTAAATAAAGTACTTGAGTTGTAGAGTTTTGTTGTGATGCCATGTTGTATGTACTCATATCGGGCATATTGTATGTATGATTGAAATGCTTGGTATGAGTGGGATCCGACAATCTAGTTGTTTATCCTTGGCAGCCTTTCTTATTGGGAAATGTAGTCTAGTGTTCCTCGAGCCATAGTAGTCCGCTACAGCCCGGTTCACCGGAGTCCTGCTAGCCCAGCACTACTGCTCAGGACACTTGACTGGCCGGCATGTGTTTCACGTCGTTCCTATGTCTGTCTCTTCGGGGAAATGTCACGCGCTGACATCCGGAGTCCTGCCTAGCCTGCTACAGCCCGGGTTCCCTGGAGTCCTGTTAGCCCAGTGCTACAGCCCGGAATCACTCGTCGATGACCGACATGCTCGATGTGATTCATGTATGCCTGTCTCCATAGGACTGTGCCGCGTTGGGTTCACGACTAGCCATGTCGGCCCGGGTTCTCTGTCATATGGATGCTAGCGACACTATCATATACGTGAGCCAAAAGGCGCAAACGGTCCCGGGCCATGGTAAGGCGACACCCGTGGGATACCGTGCATGAGGCCGCAAAGTGATATGAGGTGTTACCGGCTAGATCGATGTGACTTGGAATCAGGGTCCTGACAGCGTTGGCATCAGAGCCGGACTGCCTGTAGGTTCGTTGAGCCAAACTGGTCGATGTGAGTCTAGAAATGCTTTAGTTATATGTAGGGGAATTGATTGTGGAAGGGAACGTAAGGCTCTTTTACTCCTTTACCTTATGTCCTCTGATCTGAGTCATTCTCTTCTCATTCAACGTGGGTTAAGGACTAGGCTCTCTTCTTCTATCAGGTTCACGTGTTACTAATCCGTAGTAGCTTATAGGATTGTTGTTACAAGCCCCAGTTCAGTTTCTACTACTTTTAGTATGTTGCTAATTGAATCAGAACCTTGATATGATGTGGTTGAGTGGTATTGCAGACTGTTGTGGATGTCTCAAATCTTTTTCTGAGCATTTACAGCTGTTATGCTGTCCAATTTTCCCTAGAAATTCTAATGTCTTTGCATTGTGGTTGTGCTTTCAGATGGCCAACCGTGCTCAAAACCAAGTGGTTCGCCTGACCCGGTGCCTCGATGTGCCCGGTCATACTGCTATGATAGTCCGGGTAATGATCGAGACGGGTTACCGTTGGTATCCCGAATACACCGTCAAAGAGCAATTCCGAGACTTTAATCAAAGCCAATATTTCCGCACCGTCAGGATATTTCCTTCTTATCCTGGATTTACCGAGCCCCTTCACTGTTCCTATGGACTCGGGGTTACTGTTGAGATGGCTGTGCAGGATGCTGCCTATTCCATGATGACCATCATGCGAGTTCGGACTGGCCTGCTTCGGAACACCAACTTCCGTTACATGCCAGCTTCACTTCCTAGAGCGCAAGGGTATCTTTAGGCTATCTATGCTGACTCCACTCAGGAGGACTCATTAACTCGTACCACTGCCGAGATGCTCGAAGATAAGGACCGAGAGAATCGGGCCTTGAGGCTGGAGCTTTTCAATACCTGTGCTGATCATTGGGCCACATTGACTCGGTTTGCACCTGCGGTGCACGCTGGATGTATGGATACAAGGAATCTGTATCCTGTGGGATCTGCTCTGCCAGACATGGTGGATTGGCGTGATGTTGGAGGCATCACCCCACCCCGTGGTCCCCGCAGGCCACCGTTTGTTGGTCCAAGACCTCATCCTAGCCCCTATGGTCCACAGGCTCCTCAGGACCATCTATTCCCGGATGATCACGTTGAACTTCCAGGCTATGGAGGTGACTTCTATGAGGACTACTACGGAGCTGTCTGAGTTAGTAGTAGTATCACTAGTATTGTAATAGTTGTATCTCACCGTCCTGCGTGACTTGTGGGATATGACTTTGTGTGTAATCAATTCCGGAGGTGTAGACAAATAATGTATAGGAGCTTGGAATGCCTCCGATGAGATGTAACGTCTTTCATCATAGTTGTACTGTAGCATGGGCTTGTACTAAACTATGTATGATCTGTATGACCGTTGGTATATATATGGAAGTTTTATATTACCATGACTTACGGATGAACATCTCTGCATTCCGTGTTATCCTTTACATTCTGCACTTCCTTGCTAAGTTTGAGCCATCCTTATCTAAACCGTTGTCTTGTTTTCTCCTAGGATGGTCAACACCCGCTGCAACCCTGCTGCCCCGGAGCAGGGGGAAGCCAGTGCAGCTAGGGGTGAAAATCTGCCTCACCCGCCTTCTCTGGCCGAAGTAATGCTGGAGGCGGAAAGAAACAAGCGTGAGACTAACCACCTGCTAGGGCGGATTGAGCAGAACACTGCACGCCACCCGCGAAATGACTTGGTGTCAATCAATGACTTTATCAAGCTGTACCCACCAAAGTTTAACCATTCCGTCGAACCCCTCGACGCGGATGACTGGCTTCACAGCATCACCCACAAGCTACGTTCTGCCAACGTAGCCGAAGCCAACAAGGTTACTTATGCTGCCTATCACCTCGAAGGCCCTGCTAGCCTCTGGTGGGAAAACATTGAAGCTATGCGCCCGATCGGCCAAATTACTACTTGGGCTAAATCAGTGAGGCTTTCCGTGAGCATCACATTCTGGAAGGTCTCATGGATCGCAAGAGGGAGGAGTTCTACAATTTCACCCAAGGAAGACTAACTGTGGATGCATATAGTCGTGAATTTGGGAATCTGGCACGTTATGCCCCTGAAGAGGTATCTACTGACGCTAAGAAGCAGGCAAGGTTCCGCAAGGGACTTAGCCCTGAGCTTCGCCGTGATCTTCGTCTGCACGAGTGCACCTCCTTTCAGAAGTTGGTCAATAAAGCCATCAGTGCTGAGACAGGCCAGACTGATTATGACGCTTCACGCAAGCACTCACGTGATTTTGGCTCTTCATCCGGCTCTGGAGCTCAGAAGCGCCGGGTGTGGATCCCAAGCACGGCACTGCCACCCAGGTTTATTCCGAGGCCATCCTTTGAGGCGCATCGTCCCAACCAGCAGTTTGCACTGCCCAAGCCCTATGGTGGCCCCACTGCTAATGCTGCTCCACGCCCCAATGTGGTGACATGCTTCAAGTGTGGAGAGCCGGGTCACTATAGCCAAGAGTGTCCCCAGAATAACAACCCCAATCAAACTGGAAAGTCCGTTGGCCGTGGTAAGCCCGCGGGAAAGACATTCTATGCCAAGCCGGTCACCACTGCCCGTGGCCATGTCAACTATGTTTCAGCCGAGGAGGCTCATGAGGATCGTAACGTCGTCCTTGGTACGCTCCTTGTTAACTGCCATCCGACATCTGTTCTTTTCGATACTGGAGCATCTCATTCATTCATATCCGAGAACTATGCTCGATTGCATAACACGACATTCTGTGACATGCCCTCTACCATGGAAATTCAAACCCTTGGCTCTAGATGGCAAACTTCTAGAGTAAGCCATGGGAACGAAATTCTTGTCGATAGACTTGTCTTCCTTGCATCCTTAATAGCTCTCAAGTTCTCGGACATAAACATCATCTTGGGTATGGACTGGATGTCAGCTCATTATGCTAAGATTGATTGTGCCACTAGAACCGTTCAACTTACTCACCCATCGGGCAAGACAGTCAATGTCTTAACTCGAGTGGCCAAGCGCCAGCTTTACTCCCTAAATGCCAACCCCCTTCCAGACCTTGTGGATGTTCCGGTAGTCCGAGATTTTCCGGATGTCTTTCCAGAAGAACTGCCAGGTGTTCCACCTGACAGGGATGTCGAGTTTGTGATAGACCTTGTTCCAGGAACCGTTCCAATTTCTAGAAGACCCTACAAGATGGCACCCTTAGAACTAGCCGAGCTTAAGAACCAACTCGATGAGTCCTTGAAAAAGGGTTTCATCCATCCTAGTTCCTCTCCTTGGGCTTGCCCCGTCCTCTTCGTCAAGAAGAAGGATGGAACGGATCGAATGGTTGTAGATTACCGACCTGTCAACTTGGTCACCATCAAGAACAAGTATTTGCTCCCCAGGATCAACAATCTGTATGATCAGCTCGCTGGATCCTCAGTCTTTTCCAAGATGGATTTGAGGTTAGGCTACCATCAAATCAAAATCAGAAACGGGGACATTCCCAAAACGGCCTTTGTTACTCGTTATGGCCAATACGAGTACACCGTTATGTCCTTCGGTTTAACCAATGCCCCAGCTACCTTCTCTCGGTTAATGAACTCGGTCTTCATGGAGTATTTGGATAAATTCGTCGTAGTATACCTCGATGACATACTCATCTACTCCAAGAATGAAGAGGAACATGCCAAACATCTAAGGCTGGTATTGATGAAACTTCGAGAGCATCGCCTTTATGCCAAATTCTCCAAGTGTGAATTTTGGTTGCCAGAAGTGACCTATCTAGGCCATGTAATCTCTAGTAAGGGTATTGCTATCAATCCCGAGCGAGTTCAAGCCGTCCTTGATTGGACTCCACCTGAGACGGTCAAGCAAGTTTGGAGCTTCCTTGGCTTAGCGAGCTATTGCCGCCGCTTCGTCGAGAATTTCTCCAAGGTTGCTAAACCTCTAACTGAACTCCTCAAGAAAGATAAAAAGTTTGAGTGGAATCCACAATGCGAGTTCAGCTTTGAGGAACTGAAAACACGCCTGACATCTGCTCCCGTACTGGTACCACCACATTTCTCCAAGGACTTTATTATCTATTGCGACGCCTCACGACAAGGACTAGGTTGCATACTCATGCAAGATCGTCAGGTAATTGCCTATGCTTCACGGCAATTACACCCACATGAGGAAAATTATCCCACACATGATCTTGAGCTTGCAGCTGTAGTCCATGCACTTAAAACTTGGCGACATTACCATCTCGGTAATCATTGCGAGATCTTCACCGATCACCAAAGTTTGAAATATATCTTCACCCAACCAGATTTGAATCTCAGGCAAAGACGTTGGGTCGAGTTGATCTCGGATTACGACTTAGGAATAACTTACACCCCGGGTAAAGCCAATGTCATGGCTGATGCGCTAAGCCGTAAGTCCTATTGTAACAACCTGATGTTACAACAAAGTCAACCACTTCTCCATGAGGAATTTCGTAAGCTTAATATTCACATTGTTCCTTGAGGATTTCTATCCACCCTGGTGGAGAAACCTACCCTTATGGATCAGATCATCAAGTCACAGAAGGTAGATCCGGGAATCTCCCGTATTAAGAGAAACATTAAGAAAGGTGTAGCGAATTGTTTCTCCATTGATGATCAAGGTGTCGTATACTTTGGAAATCGCCTAGTGGTTCCAAAGGCACGAAACCTGAGGCGGCTGATCCTTAAGGAAGCTCATGAATCCCCTCTCACCATTCATCCCGGTAGTACTAAAATGTATCAAGACCTACGCCAGAGGTTTTGGTGGACTAGGATGAAGAGAGAAATCACTCAATACATTGCTAATTGCGACGTTTGTCGTCGTGTTAAAGCAGAGCATCAACGGCCTGCTGGCACCCTTCAACCTTTGGCTATTCCCGAGTGGAAATGGGATAAAATCAGTATGGATTTCATCACTGGGTTTCCCAGGACCAAGAGAGGGAATAATGCCATCTTCGTCGTGATCGGCCGACTTTCCAAAGTAGCCCACTTTCTACCTGTTCGTGAGAGTATCACCGCTAGCCAGCTAGCCGATTTATACATCTCCCGAATAGTGTCTCTTGATGGTGTTCCATTGGAAATTAACTCAGACCGTGGGAGTCTCTTCACCTCTCGATTTTGGAAAAGTTTCCAAAATGCTACGGGAACTCGTCTCTCTTTTAGCACCGCCTTCCATCCTCAATCAAGTGGTCAAGTAGAACGGGTCAATCAAATTCTGGAAGACATGCTTCAAGCCTCTATCATCTCGTTCGGAATGGGTTGGGAGAAATGCCTTCCTTTCGCAGAGTTTGCTTACAACAATAGTTATCAAGCTAGCTTGGGCAAGGCTCCTTTAGAAGTTCTCTATGGAAGAAAATGTCGAACGCCTCTTAACTGGTCAGAAACCGGGGAAAGACAACTCTTTGGCCCGGATATGATTCAGGAAGCAGAAGAACAGGATCGCGTTATTCGTGAGAAATTGAAAACAGCCCAATCTCGTCAAAAGAGTCATTATGATCGTAAACATAAGCCTATGACTTATGAAGTCGGCGAGAAGGCTTACCTTCGGGTTACTCCGTTAAAGGGAACCCATCATTTCGGTATCAAAGGCAAATTGGCTCCTTGTTACATTGGACCCTTTCGCATTCTTGCCAAACGAGGAGAAGTTGCCTACCAATTGGAACTACCTTCGCATCTTTCCAGAGTTCATGATGTATTCCACGTTTCTCAACTCAGGCGTCGCTTCGCGGATCCTATCCGTGGAGTGGACCACGAAACACTTGATCTACAAGATAACCTCTCATATCGGGAATATCCCGTTCGTATCCTTGATCAAGCCGAGCGTACCACTCGACGTCATAATATCAAGTTTCTCAAGGTTCAATGGTCACACCATTCCGAGAAAGAAGCCACTTGGGAAAGGGAGGATCGTCTTCGACTCGAGTACCCCACCTTCTTTCCAGAGGATCCTAAATCTCGGGACGAGATTCTTTTGAGTGGGGGGGGAGTTGTCGCACCCTAGCTAGTTCAAGCATTAGAGTGTGCATCATGTTTAAATTCCCTTAAATTTGAAATGGGGAAGACAGAAACCCCAGCACCCCCCTGGAAACAACTAGGGTTTACTAAAATTATTTTCAATGAACCCAAAATGCCCTTCACAAAATGTTCATCATTTCTGGATTGGGCTAAAACCCCTGGCAAAAATGGTGCACTATTTTCTAGGACATTCTTGATTCTCTGAATTAAATCATAAGTATTTGAATTTGGGCATTTAAATGCTATAAAATAATTTAAATGCTCAAATAATTATGGAAATAAGTGTGGGCTGTTGGGAATAATCTAAGCAGAGCCCCTAATTATTTTCAGGATTTTTAAAGATGTCTAGGTATTTTTAATAAAGCCCAACAGTTGCAGAAAAATAGATAAAAGAAAACAAACAAGAAAAAGGAGAGAGAGAGAGAGAGAGAGAGAAACTTACCAAGCGCAGCCCACCAGCCCACCTGGCTCGGCCTAGTCGACTGGCGCTTGCCAATCATCCCCCTCCTCTCACCAGGAGGACGAGGAGCACGTGGCCGGCGGCCGCGGCCACACGCCGGCCACCTCCTGCTTCCGCCGACGCCCTGGAGGCGTCTACGAGTGCCACGACGACCCCCACGTCTCCCCCTCTTTCTCCCCACTCTCCCCGTGGCGTCTCTCCCTCTCTGGCTCTCTCCCCCTCTTCCTGCCGAGCGCAGCCGTCGCCGCCGACAAGCTTCACCGCAGCCACCGCCGTCCATTTGCTGCCCCGACATGCTAGGAAGCTCCGCCGTCGTCGACTGCATCAAGTAGGCTGAGCCCCGTGCGCTCGCTCGCCCCAGAGACGGTGCACCAAGCTCGTTCTCAACTCCGGCCACCGGAGATCCCCCTCGCCGCCCCGCTCGCTCCAGCTCTTCCCCGAGCTCGCCGTTCGCTTCCCTGCAACCGCTGTGAGCTCCGCCATTGTTTCCCCCACTCCCCGCGCTCGTCCGCGTCCTCTAACCCCCTCTGCCATCGAGGCCGAGAGCTCGGATCCGCCGGCCATGTCGCCGCCGTGGCCACAGGTGCGTAAGCTCGAATCCGAGCACGCCTTCGTCTTCCACGCATTCCCAGGAGCCTAACGCACCACTCCCCGCGCCTCGCCGTGCCCCGTAGCCTCGGTTTCATCCTCGCCCGAACTCCGGCGACCGCCAAGGTCGTCGCCGGCGTTGTTCCCGGCCTCCCCGAGCCCCACTTCCTCCACCAAACGATGCGGCTCGCTCCCCGCGTCACGTAGCTGCTCTCCGCCATCGTTTTGGTCGCCGGAAACGCAAACCCGAGCCCCTCCGTCGCGTGTGACGTCGCCGGCGTCAAGCCGCCGGCGAGTTTGACTCAGTTTGACCCCTGTGCGGGCCCAGGTAGACCCCCCCTGAGTCTATGACAGGTGTGGCCGGTCTGCTAATTAGTTTAAGATTAGTTTTAACTAATTCTAATTAGTTTAGACACTGACATGTGGGCCCAGGCCCCACTGACAGCTAATTAGTGTTATTCTAATTCTGTTAACTAGTTGTGACACTGACAGAGAGGGCTCACCAGTCAGGTTTGACCTGGCCGACCCAGTTGACCGCTGACGTCACACCTATGTCATGCTGACGCATTAATTCAATTACTAGAATTTTTTATTATATAGGAAATTCTAGAAAATATCCAAAACTTCTAAAAATCATAGAAAATCAACCATAGCTCCAAATGCAAAGATTTATATATGAAAAATGATCAGAAAAATTCAATCTATCCATATGTAATGGTTTCATGCATGAAAAAACAAGTTAACCTTGCTGTTTAAGCAGAATAAGGTAATGCACTAATAAGGCCATGTTTAATGAGCTAATATTTGAATCTTTGATTCAAATGAGTTCATCCCCTTCTGTTTTAGCTTGCATTAGGCCAAGACACTTTCATCTTGCCATGTCATAGAATGCATCATATTATTGCATATTGCCATGTGTTGATCATGTTCGGTGTGATTTTCGTGGTAGGTTCTGCCTCCGAGGATAACCCCGAGTATCCGTCTGAAGGGCAGTACTGTAACGCCCCAGATATACTTTCCATATTTGTATCCAACTCTTGTCGTCTCCTGCGCTAAGTTATATTTATTTCTCGGGTTCGGGTCTTTGTCTCCGTGTGTTGTTTTCGTTTTCATGCATTTCATACCATGTCATCTCGTGCATTGCATTTTGCATACATGTTCATCTCATGCATTCGAGCATTTTCCCCGTTGTCCGTTTTGCATTCCGGCGCTTCGTTCTCCTTCGGTGGCCATTTCTAGCTTTCTTTCGTGTGTGGGGATTAAACATTTCCGGGTTGGACCGAGACTTGCCAAGCGGCCTTGGTTTACTACCGGTAGACCGCCTGTCAAGTTTCGTATCATTTGGACTTCGTTTGATACTCCAACGGTTAACCGAGGGACCGAAAAGGCCTCGTGTGTGTTGCAGCCCAACACCCCTCCAAATTTGGCCCAAAACCCACCAAACTCTGCTCCATGTCCTAGAGCGTTCGATCACGATCGCGTGGGCGAAAACCGCACCTCATTTGGACTCTCCTAGCTCCCTCTATGCCTATTTATACCCCCTCCATTCGGATCTCTTCTTCCCCCGTCCGAAACCCTAGTTTTAAAAAAAACAGATCTCCACCGACGGACGTGTCCGCCCCCGGCCGGACAACGTCCGCCCGCCGCCGCCATCCAACCCGCCGCCGCCACGTGTCCCCGCGGGACCAGTTCGCCGCCGCCACCGACGCGGGCCCGAGGCCCAGCGCCGGCCCCCGAGGCCCGATCCGCCGCCGCCTCCTCCTTCGCCCGAGGCCGCCGCCGCCCGACGCTCCGCCGGCCGCCGCCCTCGTCACCGGCGCGCCCCGCCACCGCCCGCATCGGCGCCGGCCACCGCCGCCCTCGCCGGCGCGCGGCCCGCGTCCACCGCCGCCGGGCGCCGCCACCGGCCTTCCCCGGCGCCACCCCGGCCTCTCCCCGCCGCCTCGCCGGCCTCCCCTCCTCCACCGGCTCCGGCGACGAGCTCCTCCGGCTGCTACAGTGTCTCCGGCGCCGCCTCGGGAAGCGTGCCGATCCAGATCTGGATCTGGGCATCGGTTGACCTCTCTCCCCCGAAACCCTAAATTTTCGTGCTATCTTTGACTTCTTGTATCTTTGCAACCGTAGCTTCGTTTTGGGCGTATGATATATCAAAATCTTCGCCTCGACATGCACATCATTTCATTCCATTGCATCATTTGCGTTTGAGGTCATCTTGATACCCAAAATTCTGTTAGAAGGAGGCTTCGTGAGTTAAATCGCAGATCCGTTAGTTCATCATGCACTTTTGTCATTTTTGCCATGTTTAATTCGTGCATGATATGCCTGTGCCCCTTTGGGATGAATTGTTAAGAATTTTGTCTTCTCTCCAGAGGTGTCACCCATGCATTTTTAGGATGTGTGAGTTGTCTTGTGCAAGCTTGCGAAGAGAGGTACCTGAGATTGCTGATTTCAGAGACTTAGTGATTTTCACTAAGTCTGGGATATTTTAGTTCATGATGCTATATGTCCAGCTTGTTTCCTAGTGATCCGTGCCTCTTTTGAGGATGATCAGTAAGGGAGTTTTGATATTTATGTCATGCTCTATCCATCCATGTCTTTGTTGGCATATGTGGAGTGCTCTAGGTTGACTCAATCGAGCTCAACTTTTGCTTCGTCGTTAATCTGGGCAGATCGTCAACTTGTTTGCGATTTTGCCGATGCTACCGTTAGTGTTCCATGCATGCTATGCCTTCGTTATTGCCATGTGTAGCTAGCACATTGTGCCTTCTTGCTGGTTATATGCTTTCCTTGCCATGACTTGCACCGTAGTGAGTGCATCGAGCTCGTTTACATGCCTTCGTGAGTTAAATTTCAGCATGTCTCAGTTTTCACTAAGTCTGAAAACTGATTGTGTTCGAGCTATGTTCGTGAGCTCGGTAGAGTATTTTGTGAACCCTTTTGGCCCCAGGTCACTTTGGGTGTTTTGTTAAGCTTGTTGAGTAGCTCCATGCCATGTTCTTACTTGTCATGTTCAGGTTTTCTATCATGTTGTTTTGCTGCTCCGAAGAGAGCATCGTGATCTGAAATTTCAGGCTAGTGTTAATTTCACTAAGTCTGGAATCTGTTTTGCATTTGCGTTTTAGCCATGCTTGTTTGAACCTCTTAATGGATGAATTTGCCTATGGCTCAGTGCTAGTGTTTTGTCAACCATCTTGTGTACATCACTGCCATGTATTTTGTTTTCATGTTTGGTGGTTGTAGCATGTTCGTTTTGTTGCATTTAGATGCCTACTTGCTGTAAATCGCAGACCGGTGTCATATCTTAAAACGCTTGCCATTTCCAAACCGTAGCTCCGATTCCAATGATCTTTATATCGTTTTCAAGCGATTTCATCCCCTCTATCCAGTGGCACACTTGGTTTTCCAAGTTGATGCCAGGTTCATGCATTTCCTGTCATATCTTGCATTTTGCATCCCGCATCGCATCCCGCATAGCATATCGTCATTTCATCATATTGCTTGGTCTTGCCCGTGGTTGATTGTATCCTTGTTGCTTGTTTGTCTTGTTGGGTAGAGCCGGGAGACGAGTTTGCTACCGAGGAGCCCGTTGAGTTTGCTTGCGAGGATCCAGTCAACTCTGACAACTGTGCAGGCAAGATGATCATACCCTCGAAATCACTACTATCTTTGCTATGCTAGTTTGCTCGCTCTTTTGCTTTGCCACTGCTACGATGCCTACCTTTTGCTTGTCAGCCTCCCAATTGCCATGTTGATCCTCTAACCCACCATTGTCCTAGCAAACCGTTGATTGGCTATGTTACCGCTTTGCTCAGCCCTTCTTATAGCGTTGTTAGTTGCAGGTGAAGATTGGAGCCGTTCCTTGTTGGAACATTTATTTTCTTGTTGGGATATCATTATGTTGCTATGTTGTCTTAATGCATCTATATACTTGGTAAAGGGTGGAAGGCTCGGCCTCTCGCCTAGTGTTTTGTTCCACTCTTGCCGCCCTAGTTTCCGTCATATCGGTGTTATGTTCCCGGATTGTTGCGTCCCTTACGCGGTTGGGTTATAATGGGAACCCCTTGATAGTTCGCCTTGATTAAAGCTTTTCCAGCAATGCCCAACATTGGTTTTACCATTTTCCACCTAGCCTCTTTTTCCCTTGGGTTTCCGGAGCCCGAAGGTCATCTTATTTTAACCCCCCCCCCCGGGCAAGTGCTCCTCTGAGCGTTGGTCCAAACTAGAGTCCTGTGCAGCGCCCCCTCGGGGAAACTCGAGGTTTGGTTTTAGTTGTATGGAGCGCTCATCTGAGTGTGCCCTGAGAAAGAGATATGTGCAGCTCCTATCGGGATTTGTCGGCACATTCGGGCGGTGTTGCTGGTCTTGTTTTAACCTGTCAAATTGTCTTGTTGTACCGGGTTGCCGAGTCTGATCGGTGTGTCTCGGGTGGAGGTCTATTCCTTCGTTGACCGTGAGAGCTTGTCATGGGCTAAGTTGGGACCCCCCTGCAGGGATTGAACTTTCGAAAGCCGTGCCCGCGGTTATGGGCAGATGGGAATTTGTTAATGTCCGGTTGTAGATTACTTGAACTAAACTTAATTAAAATGAATCAACCGTGTGTGTTACCGTGATGGCCCCTTCTCGGCGGAGTCCGGGAAGTGGACACGGTGTTGGAGTTATGCTTGCGCAGGATGTTCCTTTAGCTTCTCGCTCGTGCTTCGCCTTCTCTTCTCGCTCTCTTTTGCGTATAAGTTAGCCACCACATATGCTAGTCGCTTGCTGCAGCTCCACATATTTTGCCTTATCCATTCCTATGAGCTTAAATAGTCTTGATCGCGTGGGTGTGAGATTGCTGAGTCCCTGTGGCTCACAGATACTACAACTCCAGATGCAGGTCCCGGTGTTTCTGCTCCAGTTGACGATTACGAGCTCAAGTGGGAGTTCGACGAGGACTCTCAGCGCTACTATGTGTCTTTTCCGGATGATCAGTAGTGGTGCCTAGTTGGGGTTATCGATTCAGGACCTTGTCGCACGTTGGGTTCTTTTCTATTTTGGCACCGTAGTCGGGCCATGAGTGATTTGTATGATGGATGTTATTTATGTACTCTGATGTGACGTGGCGAGTGTAAGCCAACTATGTTATCTCCCCCTTTTATTATATATTACATGGGATGTTGTAATGATTGCCTGACTTGCGACATTGCTTTCAATGCGGTTATGTCTCTAAGTCGTGCCTCGACACGTGGGAGCTATAGCCGCATCGAGGGCGTTACAAGTTGGTAATCAGAGCCTTCCCCGACCTTAGGCGCCCCATTGCTTGATCGTTTTTAGCAGCCGAGTTGTGTCTAGAAAAATGTTTTGAGTCCTTAGGAATTATATATCAGAGAGCTTAGGAATTCTTTTTACTTCCCAGTCTCCTCATCGCTCTGGTAAGGCATCCTGACGTAGAGTTTTGACTCTTCTCTTCTCAAATTTCACAAAAAAAAATTTAGGATCACGCGAGTATTTTGGATTTGTTCCGATGGTTTTGTGACGAGAACATTGTTCTTGGTGCCTCCTGTCTTTAGGGGTTGTGGCAGTGTCCCGGGGAGTTGAGCTCTGAGGTGTTGTCGTCACAATTTTATCGTTGCAATTCTGGTATACTTGAGATATGTGCGCGACATCGGAAATCTCTTTTATGCAGTTCGTTGGTGAGATAACCTCAACGCCACCCAGTACTGGGGCGGGAGTTCGGGAGTATCGCCATAACTTGTATAACGGATGCTTTTCGAAGGTTGAGGTAGATGGTTTCCGAAGTTTTCTTGGTTATGTGTTGAAGGATGGATACAGCTGGATGTAGGATTTGCTAGTTTGGGTGAGATATTATGCTTCCCCTATATCCCCAACACCTGATTGCATAACCGGAAAGGTTCGGGAGTTTCATAGGTGGGAATTCTAGTAGCTCTAGTTCTTCTTCCACGGATATTGGTTTGAGATTGGGATTTCTTACCGATTATTCGTTCTTGATCCGTACCTTGTTGATTTATTTCTCTACCTTAATTCTACGTGGCTTCTCAATTTATGGATATGTGACCATTTGAAGAGGAATGCATTCGTTCATTTTGTTCGGATGTGAAGACTATATGTTGCAATTTTCATTCCGTTGGATTCAGCTTCTATATTGTTGTCTATCAATGTGCTAATGGTGGTCAACCTCTTCAGGATGGCTCCTCCAACGCGCACGACTCTGAATCCTGATCCGCCTCCACCTCCGCCTCCTCCGGAAGCATGGCAAGCTGTGATGGCCGCTACTAATGCAAACACACAGTTGATCATGCAAATTCTCCAAGAGCGCAATCAAGGCAGTCAAGGGAATCAAGGCCATAATCAGCACCACTTTGCTACTCTGAACCAGTTCCTCGCAAATGGCCCAAAGACGTTCAGCGGTTGTGTTGAGGCTACCGATGCTGACGATTGGCTAGTGGATCTGGGCAAGCATTTTGAATGCAGCAACGTCAGGCCTGAAGATTTCGTCAAGTTCGCTTCTTTCCAGCTCAAAGATCAGGCTGCAGAGTGGTTCCAGCAGTACAAGGATTCCAGAGGTGGACGTTTGATCACTTGGGACGATTTCCGTCAAGATTTCCGCGCTCATCACATCCCTCAAAGTGTGGTTGAGAGTAAGCGTCAGGAATTCCGCAATCTGAAGCAAGGCTCTTTGTCTGTCTATGACTACAACAAGTTGTTCCAGAAGCTCGCCCGTTTTGCCAAGCAGGATGTTCCTGATGAGAAGAGCATGATCTATCAGTTCAGGGGTGGTCTTCGTGAGGAAATTCAGCTCGCTCTTGTCCTCTTTGAGCCGTTGAGATACGATGAGTTCTACAACATGGCACTGAAGCAAGAGGCTGCTCAGATGAGGTGTGATGCTTCCAGGAAGCGTGCCAGAGATGTTACTCCGTCTTCCTCTACTCAAGTGGTCAAGCAGCAGAAGTATTGGCTTCCTCCTCCTCCGTTCCGTCAGCCGTTTCAGCAGAAGATATGTGCAAAGTCATTCGTGATAACCTCAAAGCAGCCCAGTCCCGCCAGAAGAGCTACTATGATAGTAAGCACCGTGATCTGGTTTTCGAGATCGGAGATCATGTTTACCTCCGCGTCTCTCCCATGAAAGGTACTCGTCGCTTCGGTATCAAAGGGAAGCTTGCCCCTAGATACGTGGGACCTTTCAAGGTTGTCAGCAAGAGAGGCGACCTCGCCTATCAACTCGAGCTTCCTTCAAACTTTGCAAATGTTCATGATGTGTTCCATGTCTCTCAGCTTCGAAAGTGCTTCAAGATTCCTGACCGCACCGTCAACTTCGAGGACATTGAGCTCCAAGAAGATCTCTCTTATCGTGAGCACCCAGTTGCTATTCTTGAAGAGACTGAACGCAAGACTCGCAACAAATCAATTAAATTCCTCAAAGTCAAGTGGTCTCACCATTCCGACCGTGAATCTACCTGGGAACGCAAGGATCACCTCCGTTCTGAGTACCCGGAGTTCTTTCAGTCCTAGATCTCGAGACGAGATCTTTTCGTAGTGGTGGAGTGTTGTAATGCCCCAGATATACTTTCCATATTTGTATCCAACTCTTGCCGTCTCCGGCGCTAAGTTATATTTATTTCTCGGGTTCGGGTCTTTGTCTCCGTGTGTTGTTTTCGTTTTCATGCATTTCATACCATGTCATCTCGTGCATTGCATTTTGCATACATGTTCATCTCATGCATTCGAGCATTTTCCCCGTTGTCCGTTTTGCATTCCGGCGCTTCGTTCTCCTCCGGTGGCCATTTCTAGCTTTCTTTCGTGTGTGGGGATTAAACATTTCCGGATTGGACCGAGACTTGCCAAGCGGCCTTGGTTTACTACCGGTAGACCGCCTGTCAAGTTTCGTATCATTTGGACTTCGTTTGATACTCCAACGGTTAACCGAGGGACCGAAAAGGCCTCGTGTGTGTTGCAGCCCAACACCCCTCCAAATTTGGCCCAAAACCCACCAAACTCTGCTCCATGTCCTAGAGCGTTCGATCACGATCGCGTGGGCGAAAACCGCACCTCATTTGGACTCTCCTAGCTCCCTCTATGCCTATTTATACCCCCTCCATTCGGATCTCTTCTTCCCCCGTCCGAAACCCTAGTTTAAAAAAAACAGATCTCCACCGACGGACGTGTCCGCCCCTGGCCGGACAACGTCCGCCCGCCGCCGCCATCCAACCCGCCGCCGCCACGTGTCCCCGCGGGACCAGTTCGCCGCCGCCACCGACGCGGGCCCGAGGCCCAGCGCCGGCCCCCGAGGCCCGATCCGCCGCCGCCTCCTCCTTCGCCCGAGGCCGCCGCCGCCCGACGCTCCGCCGGCCGCCGCCCTCGTCACCGGCGCGCCCCGCCGCCGCCCGCATCGGCGCCGGCCACCGCCGCCCTCGCCGGCGCGCGGGCCGCGTCCACCGCCGCCGGGCGCCGCCACCGGCCTTCCCCGGCGCCACCCCGGCCTCTCCCCGCCGCCTCGCCGGCCTCCCCTCCTCCACCGGCTCCGGCGACGAGCTCCTCCGGCTGCTACAGTGTCTCCGGCGCCGCCTCGGGAAGCGTGCCGATCCAGATCTGGATCTGGGCATCGGTTGACCTCTCTCCCCCGAAACCCTAAATTTTCATGCTATCTTTGACTGCTTGTATCTTCGCAACCGTAGCTTCGTTTTGGGCGTATGATATATCAAAATCTTCGTCTCGACATGCACATCATTTCATTCCATTGCATCATTTGCGTTTGAGGTCATCTTGATACCCAAAATTCTGTTAGAAGGAGGCTTCGTGAGTTAAATCGCAGATCCGTTAGTTCATCATGCACTTTTGTCATTTTTGCCATGTTTAATTCGTGCATGATATGCCTGTGCCCCTTTGGGATGAATTGTTAAGCATTTTGTCTTCTTTTCAGAGGTGTCACCCATGCATTTTTAGGATGTGTGAGTTGTCTTGTGCAAGCTTGCGAAGAGAGGTACCTGAGATTGCTGATTTCAGAGACTTAGTGATTTTCACTAAGTCTGGGATATTTTAGTTCATGATGCTATATGTCCAGCTTGTTTCCTAGTGATCCGTGCCTCTTTTGAGGATGATCAGTAAGGGAGTTTTGATATTTATGTTATGCTCTATCCATCCATGTCTTTGTTGGCATATGTGGAGTGCTCTAGGTTGACTCAATCGATCTCAACTTTTGCTTCGTCGTTAATCTGGGCAGATCGTCAACTTGTTTGCGATTTTGCCAATGCTACCGTTAGTGTTCCATGCATGCTATGTCTTCGTTCTTGCCATGTGTAGCTAGCACATTGTGCCTTCTTGCTGGTTATATGCTTTCCTTGCCATGACTTGCACCGTAGTGAGTGCATCGAGCTCGTTTACATGCCTTCGTGAGTTAAATTTCAGCATGTCTCAGTTTTCACTAAGTCTGAAAACTGATTGTGTTCGAGCTATGTTCGTGAGCTCGGTAGAGTATTTTGTGAACCCTTTTGGCCCCAGGTCACTTTGGGTGTTTTGTTAAGCTTGTTGAGTAGCTCCATGCCATGTTCTTACTTGTCATGTTCAGGTTTTCTATCATGTTGTTTTGCTGCTCCGAAGAGAGCATCGTGATCTGAAATTTCAGGCTAGTGTTAATTTCACTAAGTCTGGAATCTGTTTTGCATTTGCGTTTTAGCCATGCTTGTTTGAACCTCTTAATGGATGAATTTGCCTATGGCTCAGTGCTAGTGTTTTGTCAACCATCTTGTGTACATCACTGCCATGTATTTTGTTTTCATGTTTGGTGGTTGTAGCATGTTCATTTTGTTGCATTTAGGTGCCTACTTGCTGTAAATCGCAGACCGGTGTCATATCTTAAAACGCTTGCCATTTCCAAACCGTAGCTCCGATTCCAATGATCTTTATATCGTTTTCAAGCGATTTCATCCCCTCTATCCAGTGGCACACTTGGTTTTCCAAGTTGATGCCAGGTTCATGCATTTCCTGTCATATCTTGCATTTTGCATCCCGCATCGCATCCGCATAGCATATCGTCATTTCATCATATTGCTTGGTCTTTCCCGTGGTTGATTGTATCCTTGTTGCTTGTTTGTCTCGTTGGGTAGAGCCGGGAGACGAGTTCGCTACCGAGGAGCCCGTTGAGTTTGCTTGTGAGGATCCAGTCAACTCTGACAACTGTGCAGGCAAGATGATCATACCCTCGAAATCACTACTATCTTTGCTATGCTAGTTTGCTCGCTCTTTTGCTTTGCCACTGCTACGATGCCTACCTTTTGCTTGTCAGCCTCCCAATTGCCATGTTGATCCTCTAACCCACCATTGTCCTAGCAAACTGTTGATTGGCTATGTTACCGCTTTGCTCAGCCCTTCTTATAGCGTTGTTAGTTGCAGGTGAAGATTGGAGCCGTTCCTTGTTGGAACATTTATTTTCTTGTTGGGATATCATTATGTTGCTATGTTGTCTTAATGCATCTATATACTTGGTAAAGGGTGGAAGGCTCGGCCTCTCGCCTAGTGTTTTGTTCCACTCTTGCCGCCCTAGTTTCCGTCATATCGGTGTTATGTTCCCGGATTGTTGCGTCCCTTACGCGGTTGGGTTATAATGGGAACCCCTTGATAGTTCGCCTTGATTAAAGCTTTTCCAGCAATGCCCAACATTGGTTTTACCATTTGCCACCTAGCCTCTTTTTCCCTTGGGTTTCCGGAGCCCGAAGGTCATCTTATTTTAACCCCCCCCCCCGGGGCCAGTGCTCCTCTGAGCGTTGGTCCAAACTAGAGTCCTGTGCAGCGCCCCCTCGGGGAAACTCGAGGTTTGGTTTTAGTTGTATGGAGCGCTCATCTGAGTGTGCCCTGAGAAAGAGATATGTGCAGCTCCTATCGGGATTTGTCGGCACATTCGGGCGGTGTTGCTGGTCTTGTTTTAACCTGTCGAATTGTCTTGTTGTACCGGGTTGCCGAGTCTGATCGGTGTGTCTCGGGTGGAGGTCTATTCCTTCGTTGACCGTGAGAGCTTGTCATGGGCTAAGTTGGGACCCCCCTGCAGGGATTGAACTTTCGAAAGCCGTGCCCGCGGTTATGGGCAGATGGGAATTTGTTAATGTCCGGTTGTAGATTACTTGAACTAAACTTAATTAAAATGAATCAACCGTGTGTGTTACCGTGATGGCCCCTTCTCGGCGGAGTTCGGGAAGTGGACACGGTGTTGGAGTTATGCTTGCGCAGGATGTTCCTTTAGCTTCTCGCTCGTGCTTCGCCTTCTCTTCTCGCTCTCTTTTGCGTATAAGTTAGCCACCACATATGCTAGTCGCTTGCTGCAGCTCCACATATTTTGCCTTATCCATTCCTATGAGCTTAAATAGTCTTGATCGCGTGGGTGTGAGATTGCTGAGTCCCTGTGGCTCACAGATACTATAACTCCAGATGCAGGTCCCGGTGTTTCTGCTCCAGTTGACGATTACGAGCTCAAGTGGGAGTTCGACGAGGACTCTCAGCGCTACTATGTGTCTTTTCCGGATGATCAGTAGTGGTGCCTAGTTGGGGTTATCGATTCAGGACCTTGTCGCACATTGGGTTCTTTTCTATTTTGGCACCGTAGTCGGGCCATGAGTGATTTGTATGATGGATGTTATTTATGTACTCTGATGTGACGTGGCGAGTGTAAGCCAACTATGTTATCTCCCCCTTTTATTATATATTACATGGGATGTTGTAATGATTGCCTGACTTGCGACATTGCTTTCAATGCGGTTATGTCTCTAAGTCGTGCCTCGACACGTGGGAGCTATAGCCGCATCGAGGGCGTTACAAGTACCCTACTACCTCTACAACAGGCAAGCAACCCATTGATCATTCCGATACAAACCCATGTTCTCGCTTCTGCTCTTGTTTACTGCATTAAGACAACACGATTCAAACTGCTGTGTGCTACGGTAGTTGAACCCTTATCCTCTGCATGACCTGTCATTGCCACAGTAACTAGATGAAATCCACTAGCATGTGTAGGAGTTGATTGAGCCATGTATGTGATTCCTACCTTGCTATGTCTGCTATGCTTAGAGTTGTGTCAGGTCTGGTTCATCTAGGTGATGGGCTAGAGTGATATGATTATGTCAGTAATGTGAGGGATGTGTTGAACATGTTTTGGTAATGGTATCGATGAGAGGCCATGTAGGAGTACATGGTTGGTTGTTTCATTGAGGCCGTCCATAAGAACTGAGATCTATATGTGTGATTTAAGATGCAGTTACTACCGTACATTGGGCCCGAAACCAATGGACCCTCTCGGCTTCTTAATCACCCTAGTACTCTGTCCAGGAGTTGCAAATAGTTTCTGGTGTTTGTAGGTTATGTGTTGGTGGCCGTGCGTAGCACTGACCCTAGGGGTGGGCTATGTTGCGGTAGATACACCGTGGCCGGGTATGCCGGGCGCCCGTTTAGCATCTTGGGACCCTGTTCACATCGTTTGGGGCCGTATGTGGAAACCTCGGCCGGACTCCCTGCGGATGGAACCTGGATTGGCAATAAACCTAGACTAGAGACTTAAGTGTTTAGGTAGGCCGTGGCCAACACCCTCGGTGGGCTTCCGCTTGAAGGTTGCCGAGTACATGTCGTGTAAACGGCGATAAGTGGTGAAAGCGTGTATGAAGAAGTACACCCCTGCAGGGTATAAAACTATTCGAATAGCCGCGTCCGCAGTAAAGGACTACTTGATTGCCTATACAGTTCATAGACAATTTAATGGATACTACTAAAAGACTCAAGATAAGTGTGAGTACCGAGGATGGCCCTCTCGTAGGATGACGAGGGAGGATACCCGGTGGAGTATTATGTTGGTGAGTAGTGGACTCGTGTGCGAAAACTATTTTACTAGTGGAGTTCCGTAGGATAGCTTAGCCAAGAGTCAAAGCTGGCTTGCTGCTATAACCCCACCACCTTCTTGAGAATGAGCATGTATAGTAGGTTCTGTTGTAAGAATTGCTGAGTACGTTTGTACTCATGTTTGCTTAATTACTGTTTCAGACGACAACACCGCCCCCTCCGATGGGTTCTACGTAGACCTTGACGTCGACGAGTGACTAGCCACCCAGGTGGTGATCCTGGCGATGGAGGGCCCTATGTAGATAATCAGGCTTCAAGAAGCCTTCTTTCTTTCTAGTGTCTGTACTCAGACTAGTTGCTTCCGCTTGTGCTTGTATGATTGTATGACTTGAGTGTCGGGTCATGTGACCCCTATCTGTATGATCATGTTATGTATGGCTCTCTGGAGCCTTTAAATAAAGTACTTGAGTTGTAGAGTTTTGTTGTGATGCCATGTTGTATGTACTCATATCGGGCATATTGTATGTATGATTGAAATGCTTGGTATGAGTGGGATCCGACAATCTAGTTGTTTATCCTTGGCAGCCTTTCTTATGGGGAAATGTAGTCTAGTGTTCCTCGAGCCATAGTAGTCCGCTACAGCCCGGTTCACCGGAGTCCTGCTAGCCCAGCACTACTGCTCAGAACACTTGACTGGCCGGCATGTGTTTCACGTCGTTCCTATGTCTGTCTCTTCGGGGAAATGTCACGCGGTGACATCCGGAGTCCTGCCTAGCCTGCTACAGCCCGGGTTCCCCGGAGTCCTATTAGCCCAGTGCTACAGCCCGGAATCACTCGCTAATGACCGACATGCTCGATGTGATTCATGTATGCCTGTCTCCATAGGACATTGCCGCGTTGGGTTCACGACTAGCCATGTCGGTCCGGGTTCTCTGTCATATGGATGCTAGCGACACTATCATATACGTGAGCGAAAAGGCATAAACGGTCCCGGGCCATGGTAAGGCGACACCCGTGGGATACCGTGCGTGAGGCCGCAAAGTGATATGAGGTGTTACTGGCTAGATCGATGTGACTTGGAATCGGGGTCCTGACACGAAAAAATTTAATCGGACATAACATGGATTCATACTCCCTCCTTCCATCTATATAGGGCGTAATGAGATTTTTAAGACCGCCTTTGACTATTGACAAGATTAATAGTACATGACATGCACAATGTGAAAATTATATCATTGAAAGAACCTTTCACAGACGAATTTAACGGTGTGCTTTGTGTAAGTTGCATGTCATATATCATTTCTCTATTATTTGGTCAAAGTTAGCATCGAAAAACGCATTAGGCCCTATATAGATGGAAGGAGGGAGTAGCTTTGAATAACATTTGTATAGTAAAACGGGGCAAGACTCTCTCTTTGTGTGGTGTAAATAGTTTTATTTTTTTCATTTTCCTTTTGGTTGAGGGAAGTGCGAATTGATTTGGTACGTACAAGTACAATATTACTACATGTTAGGCTTGTCCCTAAAATTCAAATTCAACCCGCGTCTTGTTATATCCCGAAAATTCAGATATCGTGCTCCCAAAACTCGCGCCTTCACAACCCGCGCCTTGCTATCCCAAAATTACAACGCGCGCGAAAACTCCCTCCAGCTGCCAAATTCCGACATGCGAAATCCCCCTTCTAACCCTGAGCCGAAAGGGCCGCTAGTTCAAATCTATGGGGGGTACTTTTGTAACACACCCTACATTTTGGACAAGCGCGTTCCTAAGTCATGCTTCACCCCCTCCCATCGCCCCCTTTTCGCCATTCGAAATCCCAGGCCGCCATAACCTCTCCGCTCCAGCCGTGAAACCCCACCCTCCTCCGTCCGCCATGTCACCGCTGCCTAGCCGGAGCCTCTTCCCCGAGACATCGTCTAGCGCAACAGCTCGACGTCCCTCGTCCACCTCCCCGGATGAGGATTCGTCGTCCATCTCACCGTCCCACCGGTTCAGCTGCCCCGTCCTCCACCTCCAAGGAGCTGCTCCGATGATCGCCTCGTCTATCACGGCTGCTCCATCCCCACATCGCCGCCTAAACCTGCTCCACCGGAACCGCATCATTCTCACCGACTCCTCGGACGAAGCCGAGGCCTACTCGGCGCCACCAAAGAGGTTGTACACTCATCGCATCGCACCTTCTCCTTAACTCGACCTCCCGGCGCCGACGGTGCTCCATCCCGCACCCCCATGGAGCGGCTACCTTGAAGCCGGCGCCGCGGGTGACATCTCAACGGCGGCTCTCCCCCAGTGCGAGGCCCCTTCGGCGGCGGCGGCCATACCAGCCGGATCTGCTGCTGCTGCTCCAGCTCTCGCTCGCTCGCCCAGCTGCTACTGCTACTCTCCCCCTCGCTCGTGCTGCTGCTCTGCTCCGATTAAGCCACACTTCAGTCGACTGAATCGACTTTTGGGTCAGTTGATTTTCAGGGGTTGGGGGGCTTGCCGGAGTTAAGGAAGAACCACCCGCAGTGGGGACGGGGGCTCGCCGGAGAGGTACCCCACTATCTATCTTAGGGTTCAGGGTGGGGGCGGGGGGTCTAGAGGGCTAGCCGGGGCGGCGGTGGCGAGTTGTTTCGGGGCGGCGAGGCGGCACTGGGCCGGCGGTTCGGCCAGTGGTGGCTGGCGGCTCAGGTGGGTGCAGGTTGAAGATGAACTACAGGCCCTCCCTAAACTACATGTCAAGTGCCTCTCTTCTACCATTGCGTTCAGTTTCGACAGTAGCATTCAGATTCCACAATAAATTTCAGTTTCGACAGTTAAGTTCAGAGTCAACAGTTTTTACCTCATCTGTTGTAGTCAGGTGGTTTTTGGTGATGTTAATTTTACATCCATTTTACATCATCTATTGGAGATGCTATTAGAATCCCACTTGAGATTGACGATGTCTGTCTTGTGCTGCTTCAGCCTTGACGTCTTACGGCTCACCGGAGCTGCTCCAATGACAGAACGATCCGTCACAACAGAGCAGTGCCCTGGACGCCGTCTACAGATTCCTCAGATCTTCCTCCACACCTCCGACAGCCACCTCTGCCTCAACTGCTTCAGCGACCAACCCAATGATGGTGAGGTCGACACGACTACGACAAAGAGGTTGTACACTTATTGCATCACTTATTACTATACATTCATGTCGATCCAGTAGGGCTATTTTGGTTCAACGGAAAAACATTGATCCACTGGTTGTTACCATCACTCTAAATTTTTTCATGCTCTCCTTACATAATCTCACCATATTTTTTTCGTATGCATGTCAGATATTGTACATAGTCATGCTGAACATGTAGAGAAAAAGAGAAGAGTTTTGCGCGGCAATACAATGTCATGCGGACATCCCTCCATGGTGGGTTCAATGGCAAACCCTACCCACCCCTCTCCAGATTGTAATCCAGAGGAAGATATCTGTTCTGAGGCGGATTTGGACGCCGCTGACCACTCCTATTTACCCCCCAAGGTGTTTGCTCTACCTTGGCATGATGATGTTAGTCATATCATGCATATGTTGCCTTGCAGTGCCTACTTTTAACATCATATATGTCATCTGCTTAGTTTAGACATGTTCTGTAATGCCACCTGTTTAGTTTCTATATCATATATGGGAATTATGCAGTCTCATGTCTTTTAGCCAGCCATAATATATGTGAAATGTGCAATGACATCCTGTTTAACTAGGCATCATATATTTGAATGATATCTTGCACATCCTTTTCTTCATTACATTTCCATTTGTCGACAATGTTTGTACATTAAACTACTCTTCCTGTGAATCAGCCATTTGGGTGGGAGATGGAAAAATCTAGAGTGAAAACAAGGCCTTCAGAGCAGACAGTGCTACCTGTCGAAGCAGATCTCTTGTTGGGTCCCGATAGCTCCTCAGAGATGGATTCAGAGACAGATGACCAGTCCTATTCCCCCACTGAGGTGTATGCTCTAACTTGGCACGGTTATACTGCTCATATCATGCATACGGTGTCTTGCATTGCATAGTTTAGACATCATATACACAATATTCAACACCATGTCATTAGTTCAGACATCATATCGAATGCCCTCTGTTTAGCATATAAATCACATATGTGAATTAAATGATGCGATCCTGATTACTTAGATAACATGTAGGTGAATTATGCCATGCGATCCTGTTTAGTTATTCATCATATCTTTGAATTATGTTATGCTATGCTATCCAGTTTAGATAGACATCATATATGTGAAATTATGTCATGCTATCCGTTTTAGTTAAACTATATACATGTCAACTCATGCCCTCTTTTTTCCACACTATCTATTGCATCTGTCTCTCATACAATGTCTGTACATTCAACTATGTTTCCTGTTTATCAGCCATTTGAATTGGAGCGGGTGATGCCAGTATCTAGCGGACTAAAAACACGGTCTTCAAATAAAACAGTGCTACCTCTTGGTGGAGATAGCACCCCAGTTGTACATGCACAAGAACCAGCCCTACCACACATAACCCAAACTCTCGCATATTGTACCCCTACTACGATGGACAGAGAACCAGCTTCACCCAATCTAACCCCAACCCCAGCCGATAGTAACCCAGTTCCTGTTGACACAGCACCATATCCACCACAGAGCTTCCAAACAAGAGCAGTTAGTAAGGAAGCTCCAGTGCCCATAGGGCCAGTACTATCACGGCGAACCCCAACTCCACCAGTTAGTACGCCTATTCCTGTGGAGGAAGCACAACCAGCTAGTCGTAGTTTAGCATCTATTGCATTTGATGTTGTTAAATCATATGTGCGTATCTTCCCATCTTGGAAATATTATACTGAAGATGAAGAAAAATGCCAGTTGCAGGTGTTTGTCCAGGAGTTATGTGTAAGTAATGTTATTCATGGCAATTACTTTGCTTCATCCCATACATCCTACCTCCATGATGGTTATAATACAGCAAATTTTCCCATTTTTCTCTATAGAGAAGGACCGATTTGGAAACTCAGGATGAGGTAACCTGTGCTAATACCTCTGCTATCTTCAAGAATGCTTGGTGGCAGTATCGGAATTACCTAAAGAAAACGTACTTCACCGGCAAAGAAACTCATCAAATTCCCTTACGTTCTCCTGAGGCACATTTACGGGACGATGACTGGGAATGCCTTGTTCTGTACTGGTCCCGAACCAAGAATGTGGTAAGGTCTATGAGCTCATTTTCTATTTTTAAGTATTATATTCTTGCGTCTTACTGTACTCTGTTCATGTAGAACAAGTGCCTAAACCTGAAGAACAACTATTCTAATTTAAGATTCCATTGCTACCATAGGACATAGATATATGTTTGTTTGATGCTTTTATTATGTACTAGTACTTGGCAATAGAAGACTTGGTAGTTTAATCCTGTCCACCTTACTAATGAACTGGTTCACCGAAATGAGTTTCATATACTAGTACATGCTAAACTTGTTATGTGTCTGCTTGTTTCTTCTTTTAGAATGCTGACAGAATATTGGGGAAGAGTGCCTTATTAAGCAACGGTAAAGGAAGTAATGCAGATAAGGTTCAGGATACTAACACATCCTGTCTTGGTTTAGTGTTGGAGTTACTGGCCACTACCGCTTGCACAAGCTATTCAAACTCACTGTCTGAATCAGTTCGGTTTCTTGAGTCTCAACTACAAGCTGAAAGACATCGATCAGCTGTGCTGCGACAAGAAGCGGAAGGACTGTGGAAGTCCCTGGAGCATTCAGATGCATACTTTCTGGTGCAACAGCAAGTGTTGGAGGATTTTAGTGCCAAACAGGACAAAGCTAATCAGCTTGCTAAGCTTATTGCCAGCATGGTGGATACCCAGGATAACGTTTCTTGAGCTCTTCTGAAGTTGTTTCAGTTATGCTCTTGTTTTGCTGCCGCGTTTATTTGCACTGGTGGCCAATTTTGACGACCAATGTATATGATATGCTGCTTTGTTCCCTATATTTGCACTGGTGGCAAACTTTGATGCCCAGTGGATGTAATATGTGTAATAGCCGTGATAGCCTAGCGTTAGTTGCTTGCTTATTTATTTCCTTGTTGTCTTGTTTATTTTTTTGCTTGTAGTCATTGCAGTTCTTTTTCCGCGGTTAACTAGTGGCTGCAATAACCTATTTTTTAAAACTAGGCCACAATAACCATGGGCTAATATTTACTGTAGTGACATTGGCCTCCTACGGGCTGTAGAAACAGTGGGCCTTCTACGGGCCCTAGAAACAGTAGGCCTTCTACGGGCCGTAGAAACAATGGGCCTTCTACGGGCCGTATCATCAATGGGCCTTATACGGGCCGTATGATCGATTGGCCAAACATGGGCCAATAACAGGCCGCATTATGGCCGTAAACGGGCTAGAGTTGGAATCGTCCATTCATGGGCCGACCGTAAGGGGCCATCGTTAATAGACCATATTTGATGACGCTATGAAAACGGCCCAACGTATTAACAGACCATAAACGGGCCGACTGTAACCACGGGCTGAATTTGGCCCACAAGCAGAAAATGACAGTAACGGGCCGTAAGTAAACGAATGCTGGAAATGAGCCCAAGAATAAATGGGCTCTGAGAAGGCTGAAAGATAACATGGGCTGGAAACGGCCCAACGGAATAACGGGCCGTTAATGGGTATAAAGTGATACACTGTTCATTACGGGCCAATTTCACCACGGGCTGTTAATGGGTGTAAAGTGATACACTGTTCATTACGGGCCAGTTTCACCATGGACCGTTAATAGGCCAAGAGTTACATGGGGCCTCATATGGGCCGAAAGACGTCATGGGCCATACATGGGCCAGAAGTGAAAACGGGCTGGAATCATATTGGATGGCCCAGATGACGCTACTGGGCCTAATTCGGATAGGGCGTAACGGGCCTTGGGTTAGCGGATTGTAAATGGGCTATATGCGAATAGGCCGTTAACAGGATTTCCATGGGCCGGCCTGCCACCTTTTGACCAAGTCAAACGGGTCAGCCTTTTCACAGGAATGGGCCTCTGTTGGGCCGTGCCACGTGTCGACGTATCATAGGCGCCTTCCGTCCAATGAGTGGTTGACATCTATCCCAACGATGAGCCGACACGTGTTTCCTCCAGCCAATGATGATTTTACACGTGGAAAATCCCCATTGGTCAGCGCTGTTAACGGGTTATCGGATCCAAAACCCGACCCGATAGCTTAACGGCGTTCCGTTACGGTGGATGCCACGTGTCGGTCACCCTTGACAAAAGCACTTCTGTGACGTGTGATTTATCGTCATGGAAGTGGACACTTCCGTGATGATAATTTTGGTAATGTCATGGAACACTTCTACGATAGCACATGTATGACTATCTTGATTCTGTCATAAATTTGTCATGGATGTACATGCATGACAAAAAAAGCGACCTACTATGACAAACACGTATCATCACAGAAGTGTATTTTTTTGTAGTGTAGTGACAAGCATTAAGCATAGCAAAGTCATAGCAACATCAATCTCAGAACATAGTGGATACTAGGGATCAAACCCTAACAAAACTAACTCGATTACATGATACATCTCATCCAACCCATAACCGTCCAGCAAGCCTACGATGGAATTACTCACGCATGGCGGTGAGCATCATGAAATTGGTGATGGAGGAAGGTTGATGATGACGATGGCGACAGATTCCCCTCTCCGGAGCCCCGAACGGACTCTAGATCAGCCCTCCCGAGAGGTTTTAGGGCTTGGCGGCGGCTCCGTATCGTAAAATGCGATCAATCCTTCTTCTTTATTTTTTTCTCTTCGAAACTGAATATATAGAGTTGGAGTTGAGGTCGGAGGAGCTCCAGGGGGCCCACGAGGTAGGGGGGTAGGCACGCCCCCACCCTCGTGGACAGGTGGTGGGCCCCTGGTCTTCATCTTTTGTAGGGATTTTTTATTATTTCCGAAAAGATGTTCCGTGAAGTTTCAGGTCATTCCGAGAACTTTTGTTTCTGCACATAAATAACACCATGGTAATTCTACTGAAAATAGCGTCAGTCCGGGTTAGTTCCATTAAAACATGCAAGTTAGAGTCCAAAACAAGGGCAAAAGTGTTTGGAAAAGTAGATACACAGAGATGTATCAGCATATCAACGGGCTATGGAGATGCCCATCAATAGATATCAATGTGAGTGAGTAGGGATTGCCATGCAATGGATGCACTAGAGCTATAAGTATATGAAAGCTCAAAAAGAAACTAAGTGGGTGTGCATCCAACTTGCTTGCTCACGAAGACCTAGGGCATTTTGAGGAAGCCCATCATTGGAATATACAAGCCAAGTTCTATAATGAAAATTTCCCACTAGTATATGAGAGTGATAACAAAGGAGACTCTCTATCATGAAGATCATGGTGCTACTTTGAAGCACAAGTGTGGTAAAAGGATAGTAGCATTGTCCCTTCTCTCTTTTTCTCTCATTTTTTTATTTGGGCCTTTTCTCTTTTTTTATGGCCTCTTTTTTTATTATTTTTTTCGCCCGGAGTCTCATCCCGACTTGTGGGGGAATCATAGTCTCCATCATACTTTCCTCACTGGGACAATGCTCTAATAATGATGATCATCACACTTTTATTTTCTTACAACTCATGAATTACAACTCAATACTTAGAACAAGATATGACTCTATATGAATGCCTCCGGCGGTGTACCGGGATATGCAATGACTCATGAGTGACATGTATGAAAGAATTATGAACGGTGGCTTTGCCACAAATACAATGTCAACTACATAATCATGCAAAGCAATATGACAATGATGGAGCGTGTCATAATAAACGGAACAGTGGAAAGTTGCATGGCAATATATCTTGGAATGGCTATGGAAATGCCATGATAGATAGGTATGGTGGCTGTTTTGAGGAAGGTATATGATACCGGCGAAAGGTGTGCGGTATTAGAGAGGCTAGCAATGATGGAAGGGTGAGAGTGCGTATAATCCATGGACTCAACATTAGTCATAAAGAACTCATATACTTATTGCAAAAATCTACAAGTTATCAAAGCAAAGTATTACACGCGTGCTCCTAGGGGGATAGATTGGTAGGAAAAGACCATCGCTCGTCCCCGACCGCCACTCATAAGGAAGACAATCAATAAATAAATCATGATCCGACTTCATCACATAACGGTTCACCATACGTGCATGATACGGGAATCACAAACTTTAACACAAGTATTTCTCAAATTCACAACTACTCAACTAGCACAACTTTACTATCACTACCTCCATATCTCAAAACAATTATCAAGCATCAAACTTCTCATAGTATTCAACACACACTTAAGAGAATTTTATTATTAATCTTGTATACCTAGCATATAGGATTATTTAAGCAAATTGCCATGCTATTTAAGACTCTCAAAATAATCTAAGTGAAGCCTGAGAGATCAATAGTTTCTATAAAAACAAATCCACCACCGTGCTCTAAAAGGTATAAGTGAAGCACTAGAGCAAAACTATATAACTCAAAAGATATAAGCGAAGCACATAGAATATTCTAACAAATTCCAAATCATGTATGGCTTTCTCAAAAGGTGTGTATAGCAAGGATGATTGTGGTAAACTAACAAACAAAGACTCAAATAATACAAGACGCTCCAAGTAAAACACATATCATGTGGCGAATAAAAATATAGCTCCAAGTAAAGTTACCGATAGAAGTAGACGAAAGAGGGGATGCCTTCCGGGGCATCCCCAAGCTTTGGATTTTAGGTGTCCTTAGATTATCTTGGGTGTGCCATGGGCATCCCCAATCTTAGGCTCTTGCCACTCCTTGTTCCATAATCCATCAAATCTTTACCCAAAACTTGAAAACTTCACAACACAAAACTTGAAATAGAAACTCTCGTGAGCTCCGTTAGCGAAAGAAAATAAAAGACCACTTCAAGGTACTTTAATGAACTCATTCTTTATTTATATTGGTGTTATACCTACTGTATTCCAACTTCTCTATGGTTTATAAACTATTTTACTAGCCATAGATTCATCAAAATAAGCAAACACCGCACGAAAAACAGAATCTGTCAAAAACAGAACAGTCTGTAGTAATCTGTATCTAGCGCAAGATCTGGAACCCCAAAAATTCTAAAATAAATTGCTGGACGTGAGGAATTTATCTATTAATCATCTTCAAAAATAATTAACTAAATATCACTTTCCAAATAAAAATGACAGCAGTTCTCGTGAGCGCTAAAGTTTCTGTTTTTTACAGCAAGTTCAACAAGACTTTCCCCAAGTCTTCCCAACGGTTCTACTTGGCACAAACACTAATTAAACACAAAAAACACAAGCAAAACAGAGGCTAGATAAATTATTTATTACTAAACAGGAGAAAAAAGCAAGGAATAAAAATAAAATTGGGTTGCCTCCCAACAAGCGCTATCGTTTAACGCCCCTAGCTAGGCATAAAAAGCAAGAATAGATCTAGGTATTGCCATCTTTGGTAGGCAATCCATAAGTGGCTTTCATAATATATTCATAAGGTAATTTAATTTCTTTCTAGGAAAGAGTTCTGTGCCTTTCCTTAACGGAAATTGGAATCTAATACTCCCTTCCTTCATATCAATAATTGCACCAATTGTTCTAAGGAAAGGTCTACCAAGAATAATAGGACATGAAGGATTGCAATCTATATCAAGAACGATAAAATCTACGGGCACATAATTCCTATTTGCAACAATAAGAACATCATTAATTCTTCCCATAGGTTTCTTAACAGTGGAATCCGCAAGGTGCAAGTTTAAAGAGCAATCATCAAAATCACGGAAACCTAACAAATCACACAAAGTCTTTGGAATCGTGGAAACACTAGCACCCAAATCACACAAAGCATAGCATTCATGATCTTTAATTTTAATTTTAATAGTAGGTTCCCACTCATCATAAAGTTTTCTAGGGATAGAAACTTCCAATTCAAGTTTTTCTTCATAAGATTGCATCAAAGCATCAACGATATGTTTGGTAAAAGCTTTATGTTGGCAATAAGCATGAGGAGAATTTAGTACGGATTGCAACAAGGAAATACAATCTATCAAAGATCAATTGTCATAATTAAATTCCCTGAAATCCAAAATAGTGGGTTCATCAATATTTAAAGTTTTGATCTCTTCAATCCCACTTTTATCAATTTTAGCATCAAGATCTAAAAACTCCGAATTCTTGGAACGCCTTCTAGGTAAAGGTGGATCATATTCAGTCCCATCATTATCAAGATTAATATTGCAAAACAAAGATTTAATAGGGGACACATCAATAACTTTTAGATCTTCATCTTTATTATCATGGAAACTAGAAGAACACGCTCTTATAAATGAATCTTTCTTAGCACGAATCCTAGCGGTTCTTTCTTTGCACTCATCAATGGAAATTCTCATGGCTTTGAGAGACTCATTGATATCATGCTTAGGTGGAATAGATCTAAGTTTCAAAGAATCAACATCAAGAGAAATTCTATCAACGTTCCTAGCCAACTCATCAATCTTAAGCAATTTTTCTTCAATCAAAGCATTGAAATTATTTTGTGAAGTAATAAATTATTTAATATTAGATTCAAAATCAGAGGGCATCTTATTATAATTTCCATAAGAATTGTTGTAGGAATTACCATAATTATTAGAGGAATTACTAGGATAAGGCCTAGGATTAAAGTTTCCTCCATACGCGTTGTTACCAAAATTGTTCCTACCAAAAAAATTCACATCCATAGATTCATTATTATTCTAAATCAAAGTAGACAAAGACATATCATTAGGATCAGAAGAAACACTTTTATTAGCAAATAATTTCATAAGTTCATCCATCTTTCCACTCAGAACATTAATTTCTTCTATCGTATGTACTTTCTTATTAGTAGATCTTTCAGTGTGCCATTGAGAATAATTAACCATAATATTATCTAGGAGTTTAGTAGCTTCTCCTAAAGTGATTTCCATAAAAGTGCCTCCCACGGCCGAATCTAAAAGATTTCTAGAAGCAAAAATCAATCCGGCATAAAAAATTTGTATAATCATCCACAAATTCAAACCATGAGTAGGGCAATTACGTATCATTAATTTCATCCTCTCCCAAGCTTGTGCAACATGTTCATGATCAAGTTGCTTAAAATTCATAATATCGTTTCTAAGAGAGATGATCTTAGCGGGAGGAAAATACTTAGAGATAAAAGCATCTTTGCACTTATTCCACGAATCAATACTACTTTTAGGCAAAGACAAAAACCAAGCTTTAGCACGATCTCTAAGCGAAAAAAGAAATAGCTTCAATTTAACAATATCATTATCCACATCTTTCTTCTTTTGCATATCACACAAATCAACGAAGCTATTTAGATAGGTAGCGGCATCTTCACTAGGAAGGTCGGAAAATGGATATTTCATGACAAGATTTAGCAAGGCAACATTAATTTCACAAGATTCAGCATCGGTAAGAGGAGCAATCGGAGTGATAATAAAATCATTCTTGTTGGTATTGGTAAAGTCACGCAATTTAGTATTATCTTGAGCCATCGACACAAGCAAGCAATCCAACACACAAACAAACAAGAAATGAGCAAAAGGAGGCAAATAGAGAAAGAGAGGGAGAATAGAGAGAGGGCGAATAAAACGGCAAGGGTGAAGTGGGGGAGAGGAAAACGAGAGGCAAATGGCAAATAATGTAATGTGGGAGATAAGGGTTTGTGATGGGTACTTGGTATGTTGACTTTTGCGTAGACCTCCCCGGCAACGGCGCCAGAAATCCTTCTTGCTACCTCTTGAGCACTTGTGTTGGTTTTCCCTTGAAGAGGAAAGGGTGGTGCAGCAAAGTAGCGTAAGTATTTCCCCCAGTTTTTGAGAACCAAGGTATCAATCCTGTAGGAGGCTATGCGCGAGTCCCTCGCACCTACACAAAACAAATAAATCCTCGCAACCAATGCGATAAGGGGTTGTCAATCCCTACACGGTCACTTACGAGAGTGAGATCTGATAGATATGATAAGATAATATTTTTGATATTTTTATGATAAAGATGCAAAGTAAAATAAAAGCAATGAAAATAACTAAGTATTGGAAGATTAATATGATGAAGATAGACCCGGGGGCCATATGTTTCACTAGTGGCTTCTCTCAAGAGCATAGGTATTTTACGGTGGGTGAACAAATTACTGTTGAGCAATTGACAGAATTGAGCATAGTTATGAGAATATCTAGGTATGATCATGTATATAGGCATCACGTCCAAGACAAGTAGACCGACTCCTGCCTGCATCTACTACTATTACTCCACACATCGACCGCTATCCAGCATGCATCTAGAGTATTAAGTTCATAAGAATAGAGTAACGCCTTAAACAAGATGACATGATGTACAGGGATAAATTCATGCAATATGATAAAAACCCCATCTTGTTATCCTCGATGGCAACAATACAATACGTGCCTTACTGCCCCTACTGTCACTGGGAAAGGACACCACAAAATTGAACCCAAAGCTAAGCACTTCTCCCATTGCAAGAAAGATCAATCTAGTAGGCCAAACCAAACTGATAATTCGAAGAGACTTGCAAAGATAACCAATCATACATAAAAGAATCCGGAGAAGATTCAAATATTGTTCATAGATAAACTTGATCATAAACCCATAATTCATCGGTCTCAACAAACACACCGCAAAAGAAGATTACATCGAATAGATCTCCACAAGAGAGGGGGAGAACTTTGTATTGAGATCCAAAAAGAGATAAGAAGCCATCTAGCTAGTAACTATGGACCCGTAGATCTGAGGTAAACTACTTACACTTCATTGGAGAGGCTATGGTGTTGATGTAGAAGCCCTCCGTGATCGATGCCCCCTCCGACGGAGCTCC
>NC_041388.1:647888163-647974680 GCF_002162155.2 Triticum dicoccoides | reverse complement strand
GATCATGTTCGGTGAGAAAATCACGTTCCCGGAGGTTTCATTCCGTTTGGACTCCGTTTGATATTCCTTTTCTTCGAAACCCTAAAATAGGCAAAAACAGCAATTCTGGGTTGGGCCTCCGGTTAGTAGGTTAGTCCCAAAAATAATATAAGAGTGGATAATAAAGCCCAATAATGTCCAAAACGGTAGATAATATAGCATGGAGCAATCAAAAATTATAGATACGTTGGAGACGTATCATTCCTCCATGTTGTTGGACATAATTAGAGGTTCAGGGTCATTCACAACACGTTTAGGAGATCAATGGAGACCATCTCTAGGTACTTCAAGCAGGTGCTTTATGCTGTTGGGGAGCTTAGAGGAGAGTTGATCAGGAGACCATCTGGCCAGACTCCATCCAAGATTCGCGGAAGCCCAAGATGGTATCCATACTTCAAGGTGAGCATTGACAATATACACTTTTCATGGCTTGATATGCTTGTATTATTCAAGTTGAGCACTAACACGGGCTTGTGATGCCATTTTCAGGATTGCATTGGGGCAATAGATGGTACTCATGTCACTGCCAAAGTTCCTAGGTCACAGTCAGCAGCATACAGGGGGAGGAAGCACTACACAAGCCAGAATGTGCTTGCTGCTGTTGACTTTGATATGAAGTTCACATATGTGCTGGCTGGCTGGGAGGGGTCAGCGCATGATGCTAACATTCTCACTGGCAGCATGAGTCGACCTGATGGGATCAACATCCCCGACGGCAAGTTCTACCTTGGAGATGCTGGCTATGCATGTCGGCCGGGTATTCTCCCACCCTTCAGGAAAACAAGGTATCATCTCAACGAGTTCTCTGGTAGGAACTATCCTAGGACTACGCAGGAGCTATTTAATCTCAGACACTCTAGCCTTAGAGTAACTGTTGAGAGGGCATTTGGAGCTCTGAAGAATAGATTTAAGATCCTGGATCAGAAGCCATTCCACCCATACTCCACTCAGGTTAAGCTAGTTCTTGCTTGTTGCTTGTTGCATTCTGCATAACTGAATCCTCCAGTGGGGCTTTGATGAACATGTGCATGAGGAGGAAGATGTCGAGCCTGACGATGTTGTTAGCTCCAGCCATGGTGTGGAGGCATTTGACAATGACGCTTGGAAGAACAAAAGGTTGGAGTGGGCAGAGGCGATGTGGCTTAACAGAGGTCAGTGTAGGATTTGAAGAAGATGAAAGAAGAACAAGAAGCAGCAGTAGCTGAAGCAGAAGCAGAAGTAGAAAAGAGGAGAGGAAGAGGAAGATCTGGTAGCACCGATGAACTAGCCCCTATTTAGCCAATGGCTGTTAATAATTTGAACTGTCATTTGATAATAGTTAGGATGAACTGTCATTTGTTTAAGTAGATGACGCTACATGTTCAGATTCTATGTGGTAAGCTCACCACTAGTTAGAAGTGGTGACAACACCTTATGCAGGTTGCAACCAAACACCACGTCATATGTGCGCCTATTGCAATGCGGGCAACCAAACGTCGGGTCGAAAATGGTTGTCTCATGCAACTAGGGACATGCATGCAACCAAACTATGTGCATCTGGGTTTTTTTGGCATGCATCCCCTCAAACCGGCTCAATAGAGGCAGGCTCGCCGGGCCAGGCTGAATCGGCAATGTAACCAAACACGCCCAATACTGCCGCACCCATCTCCATCTCCAAATGGGGTGCTTCATGAATGAGGGAAAATCATCTGTACTTCATGTCTGATTTACTGCTTATTTAGTTATGTTATATCTTATTTATTTTTTAATTGTAGTTATGTTATGTTATCTTATTTGGCAAGAAATATGTGTGTAGATTTGTCTTTTAAGATGTTATGATTTTATCAACTACTCCTTCCATTCCTTTATTTAAGATTATTTTTAATAAAATTTCAGAATGAAATGTATTTCTTCTAACTCCCGTTAATTCCTTTATTAGACCTTCAGGAAAAAAGTATCCCTCTCCCGATTACTTGTATCATTAAAAAAAGAATCTCTCTCGATTGCATGTATCTTTTTTTCTGGCCTAATTGATTTACCCGTCACTAATCAATGAATTAGCAAGGGTAATGTCATTCTAAATTCTCTTTAATCTCGTGCCTTAGTCACCATGCTAGAAAAAATACAACTCACATAAAAAACGGAGAGAGTACTAACACGTATGTCTGTGTGTTGCAAGGGAGAAAAAACTTGTGATGTACAACAATGAGACTTATATGTCAAAAAACACCATCGTATGCTTCGTTATAAAGAAAAGGCTAATTTCTTCATCCACCAAAACACCCGCCACCGCGACACAACGGTCCATAAGAAATTTACATCTGTTTTATACTAACTAGTCAATGTGTACGTGCAATGCACGTTAATTTGAAGGTACATTAAGTGCGTGCGAATATTAAGTAGGATATTATTTGCGTGTTATTATGTGATTAGCACTATTTATGGCATGAAATTAACTGCACGCTAAACGTATGGAGCACTAGACATTGAAGCAGTTTAGGTCATTGGATTGATATGATTTGATGGTCAAGATTAATTGGATCTGCCCTTTTGGGTTTTCTATATTGATGTAGATATAGATAATGAAACAATTAATCATTGGTCAGATGGATTTAATCAATTAGTCATTGGTCAGATGGATTTAATGATTCACGCAGGCCCTTAATCGGAATCTCTCAATCCGTACTAGCTAAATATTATATGTATCCATACATGCCTTCATAATCAGAGGAAGCTATCATAGATGGAATTACATCATGCAATGTGTGCATTGTTCCTGAACTTCTTTAAAAAAAAGGTGCATTCTTCTACTTTGATTATGCACCCGCATATCTCATGGATCCACTTTAGTTATCTCACTAATCAATTTAATTAGGATCTAACCATCACAAATGGAATGCATGTTCAATTAGCACACCAACATAGCATGTATAGAGGTTTAGGTGGCCTTATCCCTCCTTGTTTCTGTGTGTATTATCGTGTCCCACAATCTCGCCTTTTTATCTGGGCTTTGATTTTGGCGATTAATACCTTTGATGGTGTAACGTCCTCTGATATTCATGTCAGCCCCCACACAATCTTTGTGAGTTTATTCCTTGCAAGTCTTTAGACAATGAATAATTCTTTCTGGGACGTTGATGCTCATATTTTCTTCTTATGTTCAGCTAAAAAGCCTTCCGGATTGAATTTATTAAGAAATAATTCAAGATTAGATTTGTTTCAAGTATTCAGTAATAGGAGATGTTTTCGTCGACTACAAAGATGTCTATGACGACTTCTTCAATTGTGTTTATAGGAATGAGTGTGTGTATATATAAGCTTCTGCGTCTCTATTGTGTTAAAAAATATTTATATGACGTGATCGGCTAAATATCAAGACGCAATGGCCTTGTACCCTTGGCTCTTCTTGACTTCGACGATGCTTAGAGAGTGTTTATTTTCATGAACTTATTGACTTAGGGACTTAAAAAGTCCTTATAAGTCCCATCTAAACCAAACAGGAGGGACTTATAGGGACTTAAAGTGGGCATTTGGGACTTATGAAATAAGACTCTTAAAAGAAGGGACTTATAGGAACTTATAGTTGTAATATGGTTTTATAAGGATTTATAAATCCCGGAAACTAAACAGGTAAGGACTTTTTATAGACTTGTGACTTATAAGTTAGGATTAAAAAAAGTTTTAAGACTTATGAACCAAACATGGCCTTAAAGCAAAAAGTCACTTAAACAATGCCCTGTTACGTGGCATGCATGCACTGGTCTGGGAGAGAACTTGGGGCCGCTAGCCGCTCGTGTGCTGCCAGCAAGGTAGCAACGCATGTGCCATGCGTCCACGCATGGAGAAACACTCTCGAACATCGTTTCTACTTGGCCAACAGAACCCAATTCCATCTACCGTAATGCCACGTTGCCTCTCTCACTCTCACGATTACATGTATGTACTAATTGTAAATTGTTCTCCTTTTCTTTAAGAAAGTAAATTGTTTTCCTTTGTGAAACTACATGCATGCAAAGCTCAAGGAGTATGGTTAATTACTTCTCTATCTTAAAGTTGCAAATTATATTTTAATAAACACGCTCCAGATGTTACTAATTACTCCCTCCGTAAACTAATATAAGAGCGTTTAGAATACTACTTTAGTATTCTAAACGCTCTTATATTAGTTTACGGAGGGAGTACTATTTATATGAGATTATGTGAATTTTACTATATCTTGTGTTAATTTAATTAATAACCCTAAAAATACGGATTATTACGATGGACGAGGGTGTCCCATTTATTGCATGAAAAATTGATCTTCTATACAGGAAATCAGCGACAATTATTGACAAATAAGTATAGAGGGGATCGCCTTGTCAAAGTCCATTTTTGCATTGAATCTACGTTCCGGGGGATTCGTCCAATAGGATGGAGATTTTGCCAGTGTGGACTTCTTCTATCCATGAGCACCAGTGACGGATCTAGTGTGGGTGCCATGGCACCTATGACACCCCCTACAAAAATGAAAAATAATGTATATGGTATACTTAATATTAATGTCCTAATAAGTTAATACTAGTTTTGGACAATTTGTTGTATTTACAATGATGTTTAACCCAAATTATACTATTTTTAGTGTAATTTCCCCAAATTTAGCACCGTCTATTGATGTTTCGCATCCCCAATACTATTTTCTAGGTCCGCCACTGATGAGCACCATTGTGTGGGGAAGCACCAAATTCAAAGTAATTTGAGAAGTGAATTCCCACAGATAAAGTTGAAGGCTTTCCTAAAATCTAGCTTAACAACTATAGTTAGTGACTTTGTTTTGTGACAATAATATAAGAGATTGGCAATGTATTGGAACTTCTCAAACATACATTTTATAGAGAGGAAGCCTTTTCGATTGGAGCTTACTAGCTAAGGGATTAGGAGTTTGGGATGACTATTTATAACCTTAGTGACCCCTTTTTTTGCGGTAAACTTTCAATCTATTCATCATCAATAAGGATACTACAACGAATACCAGAAATAATAAAAATTATGTTTGGATCCGTGGACCACCTAGCGACGACTACAAGCACTGAAGCGAGCCGAAGGCACGCCGCCGTCATCGCCCCTCCCTCACTGGAGTCGGGCAGAACTTGTTGTAATAGACAGTCGACAAGTCATCATGCTAAGGCCTTATAGGACCAGTGCACCAGAATAGCAACCGCCGCCATTGCAGAGAAGCTTAGATTAGAAGGATCTAACTTGTAGACACATGAAAAATTACCGGATCCACGTGGATCCATCGAAGACAAATGCCGACCAAATCTATTCATCATCAATCATGATAGTACAACGAAATTACATCCGGATCCGTAGACCACCTAGCGACGACTACAAGTGAGGCGAGCCGGAGGCGCACCGCCATCATCGTCCCTCCCTCACTTGAGTCGGGCGGAACTATTTTTAGTAGACAGTTGGGAAGTCGTCACGCTAAGGCCCTATAGGACCAGCGCACCAGAACAGCAACCGCCGCCATTGAAGAGAAGCTTAGTTCAGAAGGATACAACATATAAACACATGAACACAGACGAACAAATACCGGATCCATGTGGATCCGGTGAAGACAAACGCCGAGCAAATCATACGAGATCCGCCGGAAACAAACCTCCACAAGCCCTCCGATGACGCTAGAGGCATCACCGGAACGGGGGCTAGGCGGGGAGAATCTTATTCCATCTTCAGAGAGCCGTTGTCGTCACGTCTCTCTGGGAAGGACACAAACCATAAGAAAACTCAGAAAAAGCATCAAAAAACGAAGTCCTCCCGCCAGCAAAGGCCAGGATCCACCACCCTCCATGACCCTAAGGCAACAAGAGACAAGGCAGATCCGCATCAGCGCCGGTGGGAGGCACCCCTTTAATAGGAAAATTTTAGAGCAAGATGGGTCAAAACGCATTGAGAGAGTGTGTGTTAGAGTCTTTCTAGAGGAGGACAATTAGGGCTCAATAGGCTAGCCATGTCAGTTTGGAGGTGAAAGAAATCGGAGAAAAGACTAAGCATATTGTCCTTAGTTATATGCCAACATGTACAAAAAGAAGGAGGGCGCAAAACCATCCAGGCCAAGGATCACATAGTGGTATATGTCCATGAACACATCATGGATCTCAGTAGGAGAGAAGGGACATCTAGTTGAATAAACAAGGGAATATTGGTTGGTTATGGAAGAGAGGTTGATATATATACCAAAGGTACTATAGTTTTCTTTTATGTTCCATGCTATATTTTGCCCTATTATGTAATATTTTATTACTTTTTGGACTAACATGTCGACCCAATGCCAGAAAGGCCAGTCTTGTGTTTTCGTGATGTTGATTACAGGTATTTGAAAAATTCATAACAAGAAAAGAAAAAAATGATGCTTCATGGAATAAGAAGGCCAAAACACCAGCCAAACATGGGTCACGGGAGCCCCTAGGGCCCCAATTGGCAAGCGCGTTTGGAATGTTATCAACAAGTAAAAGATGACAGTTCATCAAAAGTGGTGTAATCTAAGTTTTACATAACTGGAGAATGACATTCGTAACTTGGTAACCAAGTTGTTTATAATCTACGTTAACTAAATGACTGTAAGCTAGCGAATAAGTGGCATTAAAATTTGGTAGTTACTCGTTAAATTATATCAACGTGAGATCTAGTATCGAAGGTTTCGTCACAACGAAACGAATTGTCAATCAGATTAATGCTTCGAGAAGTAAACCTTAACTAGTTTTCATAGTATTAAGAAATTTAGAGAATACGGGTTCAATTATTTTAGAGAATATTGCCGATATACTATATGAAAGTATAAAAACGACATCTCGAGAACGTCATTTTGGACACCGAGCTCAGTGGAGCTCGAAAATTTTAAATTCAAACTTTCCGGTTTCAAAAAAAATCTGAAAAACATTGTGCAAGTAAACAAGGATATTATGTGTATAAATTTTTAGGATGAAATACCTTTTTTTGCGGGAATAGGATGAAATACCTTGAAATGCGATATGTACAAAAAGACAAATTCATGGTATCATGTGTTAAAAAGCTTCATATTTGTTTTTTTTTTTTGCACGGCCCTCATTTCAACGTATTTTGCCCTAAAAATCAACACACATGTGTGTTATGCCTTCATGCATATCTGTATTTTTTTTCTGGATTTTTTGAAATGTAATAACACGATTTTTGATGAAATTTGTAGTTTGAGTTTGGAGGCCGAGGTCCAAAAGCAAATTTCGCGACATCTCCCCGTACAGTAGTAGTACTATACCAAGTACAGTACTCTACCTATTTTCTCTCAGTTTTACTGCATGCTTGGGTTGGTGGGCCCGATCCCATGTGGTCGGCACAAGTGCACGGACGTCGGACGTCCACGCGCGCGTGAGAGTTCTTCCCTGGCGTCCGCACAGTAGTATACCACGTACCAACAGTGCGCGTTTTCGTTGTCTACCTTCTCAAATTCCTCTTCGCTTCCAGTTATGGGCATATGCCGACTACTACCACAAATTTAGCCCTGTCGGCGGTGCAAACATTCAGAGTCAGCACCACCAGAGCCGCCGTCTCATCTCGCCACGCACGCTCCCCGATCTTCGCCATGGAAGCCGACTCCTCACCCTCGCCGCTGCGCGTCGTGGTCGTCCCGTGGCTCGCGTTCGGCCACCTGCTCCCGTACCTGGAGCTCTCCGAGCGGCTCGCCGAGCGGGGCCACAGCGTGAGCTACGTCTCCACGCCGCGCAACCTCGCCCGCCTCCCGCCGGTGCGCCCCGCCGCCGCGCCGCGCGTGGACCTCGTCGCCCTCCCGCTGCCGCGCGTCGACGGCCTCCCCGACGGCGCCGAGTCCACCAACGACATCTCCTACGGCGAGCGTAAGTTCCACTGGAAGGCCTTCGACGGCCTCGCCGCGCCCTTCGCGGAGTTCCTGGCCGCCGCGTGCGCCGACGAGGCCACCAGGCCTCACTGGATCGTCGCCGACTGCTTCCACCACTGGGCCGCCGCCGCCGCCCTCGAGCACAAGGTTCGGTCATCCAACCAGATCCACGAAATACGGCTACCTGCTTGCTGGTTTGTCGTTCCATGCATGTCTCATATCTAGCTCCATCGATCACCAGGTGCCATTGGCGATGCTTCAGCCGACCGCTGCTTCGATCGCCGCTGCGCAACGCCCGCCGTCGGTGCACCCCGACCCCGATGCCTCTGTGGTTGAACAGCCAGGAGCCGCGGCCGCGCGCGCTGTGCCCCGTTACGAACGGGAGGGGCATGCAGCGTTTACCACTGGCCATGGCGCGTCGTCGGGTGGTATGTCCGTCGTCCAACGCTTTATCTTGACAAAAGACGGGAGCACGGTAGCGGCCATGCGGAGCTGCATCGAGTGGGAACCCGAGACCTTCCCTCTGGCGGAGACGCTCCTCGGCAAGCCGGTCATTCCCCTCGGCCTTCTGCCTCCGTCAGCCGAGGGAGCCCGCCGTGCCGCCGCCCAAGGAGAAGAGCACGCCACCGTGCAGTGGCTGAACGCGCAACCGCCCGACTCCGTTATTTACGTCGCACTGGGAAGCGAGGTGCCGCTGCGCGTGGAGCAGGTGCACGAGATGGCGTTCGGGCTAGAGCTCGCCGGGACACGCTTCCTCTGGGCTCTGAGAAAGCCCAGCGGCGCCGCCGACGACGACAGCGCCGACATGCTCCCTCCCGGTTTCCAGGACCGCACCAGCGGCCGCGGGCTGGTGACCACGGGGTGGGTTCCCCAGATGAGCATCCTGGCGCACGCGGCCGTGGGCGGGTTCCTGACACACTGCGGACGGAACTCGCTGATCGAGAGCCTCCTGTTCGGGCACCCTCTGGTGATGCTGCCCATCTACGGCGACCAAGGGCCGAACGCGCGGCAGATGGAGGCGAAGCAGGTGGGGTTGCAGGTGGCGAGGAACGAGGACGACGGGTCGTTCGACCGCCATGGCGTCTCGACCGCCGTCCGGGCCGTCATGGTTGAGGAAGAGGCCAGGAGGGGCTTCGTGGCAGGCGCAGCAAAGATGCAGGCGGTCGTAGCTGATACGGAGCTCCACGGCAGGTACATCGATGAATTTGTCGAGCACCTCAGATCTTACGCCGCAGCAAGTGCAAACTGATAGCGGCTTCAGTTCAGAAAAACATCGCCACCTCTAGCTGAGACTCTGTACTTCATGAACAAGGAAAAACGATATGTGCTTCATGTCTGACTTACTGCATTTTAATTTTTTTTTATTATATCTGCATGGGAAAAAAACTTTGTATGCAGATTTGCGTTTTCTAATGCTTGATTTTAGGAATCTGGTAAGTAGAGAACACTGTACGAGCATATGGCAACTTTGAATGTTTTCAACATCAAGTTTAGTGACACGAGCATGGAAAATTGGAAACTTCCATGCTTCTGTCACGGCGGAAGATTGCCGTGCTTGTCCCTACCTTGCCGTCCTCTCGTCAATAAATTTGCCATGAAAAATGTTTTGGTTGCCATGTGCTCGAACCGTTCGGCACTTATCATTTTCGTAATTTTGCTTATGCATCAAGTTGATACAAATAGGAAAACTCGGACTCTACAACAAAAGCATCAATGATCCACACACCCAGGAAAAAAAAGACAAAAAGGTGGTCGTCTTCGGAGGAAGCATCACCTAGCTCATCTTAGCTTCATGCCTAAACTGCACATACCCCGACACACGGAAAGAAAGAATGTCAGCCCGACACCGTCTTGCGAAATGAGCCACTGAATCTTGATGATCAAGTCCCCGATCCAAATTGTCATCCAAAGACGAAGGCATAATCGAATGCAGGTTCCTACACAAAAAGAAGTTGCTAAGAGGGGATGGTTCAGAACTCTGAAATGACAACTCCTTAGCAGTCGCCTGAACCTCAAAAATGGACTCATATATCTTCTGCCTAGAGAAAGACCCAAAGTAGTACTCCTATCAGAATCTCAAGACAATGCCTCCAAACGCCACCATAGCCAGATTCTTAGATCGGGGTTTTCGTCCATGGTTGACAGCACGACACCATCACAAATTTCTAAAATGTTAACAAAAAACAATTTGAATTTTGAAGGTCCTACTTTTAGTCCTAAGTAGACAAACCATGAATAATATGAATATTCCTTTGCTGTTGTGTGAACATACTGATGAATCACTTGTAAAAGAGTTGGGGGCAGAGTCCAATGGGCTGACCCTGATGCATGGGAATACTGGTCCAAAAAAAATTACTAGTACTACTTATCATCTAAAAGGGCCTGGTGAATGCTATATCTCGCTTATAGCGAGTATAGCATCTGTCTCGTCTCAAGGACACGCCTCGTGAATGCTATATGTAACTCATAGCGAGTATAGCACCCATCTCGCCTCAAGGACGCGTGTATAAGGGACATCTCTTTAGCGCAGCTCGTTCGTATCATGTACTCCGTTGTTCGCTCTGCTCTAGCTTTTTTTTTCCATTTCTTATTTATCAATTTTCTTTTTTTCTTTCTCGGTTTTTACTACTCCCTCTGTCCCGTAATATAAGAACGTTTTTCAAGCTAACAGAACGTTTTTCAAGCTATGTTAGCTTGAAAAACGTTCTTATATTATGGGACGGAGGGAGTAGTTTTTAAACTTTTCTTGTGTTTTCATTTTTCTTTGTTTCTTGGTTGGTTTTCATCACCTTTTGTTTTCCTTTGCTTCTTTCTTGGTTTTCACTTTTTTCAATCTTTTGTATTGATTTTCCTGCTTTAATTTTTTTGTTTTCTTGTTTTCCTTTTTTGATTTTTATTGGGTTTGTCCATGTTTCTGTGTTTCTTTGTTATTTTTATTGATTTATTTTTTGTTCACCACATATATACATCAGAAACATATTTTATACACGGGTTTAACATTTTTTAAATACATGATTAATATTATTTTTTTAAACATTTATTTTTCCCTGTTTATTTTTTTCCATACACACTGTAATTTTTTTGTACCTATATAATACATTTTTCAAACCAAGTTTAATTTTTTTTCAAATAAGAAATTATCTTTTTTAATACAAAGTAAACATTTTTCAATACAGGAACATTAAAGAATGTTTACTCTGTAATGGCTATTAAAGTAAACATTCTTTAATGGCTATTAAACATTTTTCACACATAATTTCCAATTTTCATTTACATAAGCAAAACCTTTATATGCATGTTGACATTTTTAAAATGCAGAATTAACTTTCAGAAAAATATGTTTTTATGTCTACTTTTATTTAATGTATGTTGTATGTTTTTTGTATACAACAGGAACATATTTTAATATTTTTTAAATACCCAATCAACATTTATTCATACCACAGAATTTTTGTGTATATATTTTTCGTATACGTGTCAAACATTTTTATATACACATTTAACATTTTTCAAATGCTTTCTAAACATTTTTAAATGCTCGATTAGTGTTTTTAAAATATTTGATTAACATTTTTGCTATACATATTTACAATTTTTCAAATTCTTTCTTAAATTTTTTCAAAAGTTTTTATGTAAATTGTGAAATGTTGGAAGTATTCCTGGAAAATAAAAGAATGTTTGGAAGTATAAATGAAAATAAAGCAAAAAGACAAAAACAAAAAAGTGAAAAATAAAAGAAAAAAGTGGCAATGGTCGCCCACATGCTGGCCCGGCCCATTCAGGGACAGGCCCATCTTCTCAGCGTTAAGTCACACGCATCTATTTGGCATGTAGGTCACCCGATAGCGAGGACATTTCCTATATGGCGCCTTACGCGCCGACTTTAGTAAGCTTTGCAAACAGGCGCACACAACGATCCGAACAGGCCGGCCCATGTAAGCCAGGAAGCGAAGAAGTTGAGAGCAACTAGTTAACGGGCGCTCTTTTGGGAGCCTTGCAATGATCAGCGTCACTTGGCGCGCTCTCAGCCATTCACCACGTGTCGCGCTCTGTACGCTCCATTCGATTTTTTTTATTTTTCGGCACGCGTTTTCGGCTTCTTAAACGTTTTTTTTTTGTTTTCCACCGGTCTTCCTTAGCTTTTCAATCAACAAAAAAAAATTTAAAAAATTATTTTGCATGAAAAACGTGTTTTCTTTTTACCCTTTAATGAGAGTCAAGGTTTTGCTTCCGCGAGAGGCACGGTTTTGCTTTCGCAAGAGTCACGGCCGTGCCTCTCGAAAAAAAAACATGCTTTTTGTTTTTTTTCTTTCGCGAGAGTCACGGTTTTGCTTCCGCGAGAGGCACGGGTGTGCTTTCGCGAGAGTCACGACCGTGTCTCTCGGAAACGAAAAAAAAACACGTATTCTGTTTTTTTCTTTCACGAGTCACGATTTTGCTTCCACGAGAAGCATGGTTGTGCTTTCGCGAGAGTCACGGCCGTGCCTCTCGGAAAGGAAAAAAATGCCTTTTCTGTTTTTTTTCTTTCGCGAGAGTCACAGTTTTGCTTTCACGAGAGTCAGGGCCGTGCCTCCTCGGAAACGGGAAAAAACGCGTTTTCTTTTTTTTCTTTCGTGAGAGTCACGGTTTTGCTTTCTCGAGAGGCACGGTTGTGACTTCGTGAGAGACACGGGTGTGCCTTTTGGGGAAAGGGAAAAAACCCGTGCTCCCGGTTCGGTTTTTTCGTCCGTTTTTTTTTTCGTGAAAAAAAGTTCGTCAAAACCCATCAACATGGGATCTAGTTTTAAAGATCTCGACGCGAGGAATCCAACGGTGAAAGCGGTTCGAGATTTAGACGCACGGTTTGAGAGATAAAACGTTTTGAATAAACAGATCTATAAAAATAGGAGAAACTCTCCGGTTGCGACAAGTGGCGCGTTGCATGTGCGCCACTTGTCGCAACTAGGTGAATTGGAATGATCTTTGTAACGAGTACTCCTTAATTAGTGATTTCGAAAGAAGTTCGATCAGGTGCTATGAAGTTGCTCGAAGCTTCCCAACCTGGTTTTGGGAGGCCACTGGAAGCTTTCGGTCGTTTATTATTTTTTTCTGGTTTTCAAGAACCAGATATTGTAAAGGTTTTATTTTTGTTTAGTTCATCATTTTTTTGCTTCCTTTTCTTTGTTCTTTATTATTTTTCTTTTCTACTTTATTAAAATTCATGATTTTTCCAAAATGGATGAAGGATTTCCAAATTTCTGATTTTTTTTCTCAAAATGGATGATTTTTTATATTTTTTATTTGATCAACTTCTTTTCAAAATTGACGACTTTTTTCCAAATTTGTATTTTTTCCCCTTGAGGAACATTTATCAAAAGCAATGAACTTTTTGAAAATTGATGAACTTCTAAAAAATTGATAGACTTCTTTCAAATACGTGAATTTTTTAAAGTTTATGACACCGACAAACAGTTTTTGGCAATTTGATGAATTTTTATCAAATTTGATAAGATTTTTTTTCAAAATCAATGAAAATTTTCAATTTCATGAACTTTTTCAAATTCGTCAACTTTTTAGAAGTTTGCGGCTTTTTAGATGTTTGCGGCCTTATTTCATATTCACAACCTTTTGGAATTCATGCGATATCTCCGAATTGACAAACTTTTTCAATTTACCAATGTTTTGTTAAATTCGTAATTGTTTTATATCCATATGTTGTTTCAAAGTTAACTGGTCAATGGTTGAACATTGGAACATGAACCGTTCAGAGGAAACATTCAGTGCTTAAGCGGAGGAAAAGGGGAGGAGCGAGCGAACAAGAGGGGAGGAGTGAGCGACCAGGGCGCTTGCTGGAAAGGCCCAAGCGAGACGGTGCGTGAGCGCCATCTTAGCGAACAGGTGCGTGATGCGCCAATTAGGAGGTCCCGATAGCGACCCGCTGCATACCCCCGCCCTAACTAGCTCATTTCTGGTTAGGGTTTTTCTTGTTTATTCTTTCATTTTTTTTCTCCTTTTCTTTTTCGTTTTTTCCTTTCTCTTTTTTTCTCGTTTTTTATTTTATTTTTTCATTCGTCCTTTTCCAAATTCACAAACATTCTGAAATCTAGGAACATGTTTTGAAATTTTAACATTTGTCAAATTGGTGAGCATTTTTTCAAATTAAAATTTTCTTCATCGAATTCAAAAAATGTTCATGAACTTTTAAAAATTGTTCATTAACTAAAATTTTATTAATTAAATGCAAAAAATGTGCATAAAAAATCAAATTTTGTTCATAAATTTCGAGTTTTTTTCATTTTTTATAGAAATCGCAAACATTTTTCCTAATTCATGAACATTTATCCTAAACCTTTTTATGAACCAAAAAACAAAAACAGAAAACAAAACAAAAAAAACAGGGGAGCCCTGCGCTGGGCCAAGGTCATGCGTGGGGACTGGGCAGCGACGGGGTGTGCGCTGCCCTCTTTCTCAGCATGTAGGTCGCGGTATAGGAGGTTCCACTGAGAGCTCCTGACGCTCGTTAGAGTCAAACAGAAGAGCTTCCGCGTAGGGCGGCCCGCTGCCAGGGCAACACTTAACATACAGAAAAAATGTAACGAACGAAAATTTGTACCTAAATGCTAGAAAACGTAGCTGTGCTTGTTCGTCGCGTCGAGCGCACGCACGCGAACCGTTCGATGCGGTCTATCGATCCCTTCGCTTCCGACCAGGTGCCGTAACAGGATTAAGCGAGGCATGCGGCGCGTGGTGGGCCCGTTACCTTTATTCCAATCAAAACCGCCCGCACCCCCGTTCCTCTTGTTCGAACCGCCCGTCCGCACCCTGAGACATTTCATTCGAACTCTTCCCCGTCTCCCTTCCTTTCCTCTAGCAACAACGCGACGAGGCGAGGTGCTGCGGTGGTGGATCCGGCACGGAGTCGTCGGTGCGAGAGGCCGTCTGTGAGTGTCGCGAGTCACCGGCTGCAGGCGGAGGTAAACCCGACACCTATTCTCCCCTATTCCCGCTCTGCTCCCCGGTTGCGGTCCATGGCGTTTAGGGTTTCGGTGTAGGGGCGGGCACGAGGTTGTCCATGGCGTCCTCAGGCTCCGCGTCGTCAATGCTTGGGAAGGGCGCGGCGTTGCTATGGCGGGGGGAGGGGGTGGGGGTGGGGTTGTGCTAGGGGTAGGCGGGATTGAGTCACTATAAGGGGATACACGCGACCGAATCATGGTGACTGGGGCATAGGGTTCGTTTTTTGATGTTGCTTGCTTCTCAGGACGAAGTTGCTCATAATTTTGATGGCAGTTGCTTAGATTTTTCCTGTAATTTGTGGGATGGAGGGGCAGGGTAAGGGGATGCATCTGACTTGGGGCAGTTGCTTAGATTTTTCCTGTAATTTGCGAGATGGAGGGGCAGGGTAAGGGGATGCATCTGACTTGGGCAGTTGTTCATAAATTTGATTCTAGTTGCTTAGGTTTTTCCTGCAAATTTGTGAGGGAAGGGTCAGGGGATGCATCTGAATTGGGCAATTGTTCATAAATTTGATGCTAGTTGCTTAGATTTTTCTTGCAAATTTGCGAGGGGATGGTCAGGGGATATGTGTGACTTGGGCAGTTCATGTAGGGGTGATCAAAGTTCATAGTATCCATAGTTGCACTAATTAGGGGCAGTAGTCACCTTGTGTTCAACATTAAAGTAGCACACTGTTTTTTTTGGGGGGGGGGGGTTTCTGTGATTGGTTGATATTTAGTAATTGCCTAGATTTGCAGCACCAAGTTGTTATCCTTTTTGTAGTGTTCTTTAAAACTATTGTATGAAACATGACATTGCCTATATCTACCATCGAGTTGCGGTTTTTATCGCAACTATGAATAGGAGATGAGATATCTCTCACGAATAAGAAGCAACTTTTTATGAGAATTTTTGATGTTTTAGCTAATGTGATGAAGATGAATATGTAACTTTTTTGTGACGAGGAGTTTTTTATGTGCTTGTTTTATGTCATTTATTTTAGTTGCCACAAAATAATGAGTAGTTGCATAGTTTTCAACACCAAATTGCCTTTGCAAGCACTAGCATTCAGTAGTTGAGTTATCTCTGGGTAGGAGTAAATGGAGATCATTCATCTCCAAATGACAGCGAAGTTACCTCCAAATGCAAGTAGTATCATTGAGCAGTTGAGTTATAGGGTTTTGTATCTTTTTTCATTAACATGGTTTTTTTGTGTTTCTTTTATAGAATGGCTCCGAAAAGCAAAAGGCATGCGGGAAGAACTGATGGTGAAAATGAGGGAGAAGAAGTGGCAGCTCAATCAGCAAGGCGTAATGTTGGACGCAAGCGCGGGCGGACGAATCAGGATCCTGTACGTGGTGGTCGGGCAGGGAAACGGGCCACCAATTCTGCCCGGGGTGGTCGGGTGGGGAAAGGGCCACCGATTCCGCCCCTCGTGATGAAGGAAGGAGAAATCTGAAACGTGCGAAGAAAGTCGCGGATGAGGTATTTTTTTATGAAAAACTTGAAAGAAGGGAGGCATCCTTGAAATATGTAATGCTCAATTAGCATGCCATTTTCTTTTGTATATGCACTCCTATCTTTTGATAAGCAGCATAATAGCAGTGTAGCAGTTGCCTAGTTTAGTACTAGCAGTTGTAGTTCACTATAGATCTAGGTGCTCAGTTTTTTCAGCAAACACAACTTTGCTTTTTTAATTATGGTGTGGTTTTGCTTAGCTTAGTACAGTGAGTTGCTCAACTTAATATAGTGGGTTGCTCAATTTAATATAATTGCCGCTGCCTTTTTTTAATGAGTTTTCCCGTTTAATTTTTTTGTATGCAGATTGGTAGCAGTGGGCCACCACCGAGGAACGAGCATCACCTTCAAGACTTTTGTCCTAAATAGTGGCCCCTATGATACACAAAAGGATGCCATCGGTGATATAAGCTTTGGGGGCGTGCTTGATATCGGGACAAGAACAACGAAAGGAGATCTCGTGAAGTTTGTCATGAAGTGTTATGATCCAGAGTTGTCGCAGCTTGTTATCCCATATAGGGGGAAGATCCTAGTTGATGCAGCAAGCGTTGAAAGAATCTGGGGTTTGCCAAGGGGGTAGAGGAAGGTTGCGTATGAAGTGGAGCCACACATAGTTAGGTTGTTCAACGAGATGTTCGACATCCCGACAGGGCCTGATACGTCTCTGAAAGTGCAACTATCCCTGGGTGGTTTTGGTAATTCCTAACAACATATAGCTCATTGAGCTAACATTATTCCAAGATTAATTTTTCAGGAAAAGCTCAATGAATGGCATGGCATGAATGAAGAAAGTGGATCCTTCAAAATTCTAAGGACAAAAAGTTTGGCTCAAGCGTGAAGCTCAAGACTCTACATTTTATATTTTAGTGATCCAAGATCACATTGAGTCTATAGGAAAAGCCAATACTATCAAGGAGGGATGAGGTGTTGCTTAATGCCTTGCTTGCTCAAAGTACTTAGTGATATGCTCCAAAATCCTCAACTACCTTCCCACATCCACATATGACCTAAACCAAAAGTCAAACTCGGCCCCACCGATTCTTTCTATCCGGCGCCACCGAGTTTCAAATGTCATAGCCACTGCCACAAACCCTAGGCCAATCGGTCTCACCGATAGGGATCTCGGTCTCACCGAGATGGGATTGTAATCTCTCTGTTTCCCTTCGTAACATTTCGGTCTTACCGAGATGAGCGATTGGTCCCACCGAGATTGCAATGTAAACTCTCTGTTTCCCTTTTGTAACATTTCGGTCTCACCGAGATGAGCGAATCGGTCCCACCGAGTTTACCTGACCAACTCTCTGGTTAGCTTATTACCAAAATCGGTCCCACCGAGTTTGTGTAATCGACCACACCGAGATTACGTTATGCCCTAACCCTAACCATATCGGTCCTACCGAGTTGCATCTCAGTCCCACCGAAAATCCTAACGGTCACTAGGTTTGCTAAATCGGTCCAACCGAGTTTAACCATTCGGTCCCACCGAGTTTGGCAAATTGTGTGTAACGGTTAGATTTTGTGTGGAGGCTATATATACCCCTCCACCCACTGTTCATTCGTGGAGAGAGGCATCAGAATATACCTACACTACCAATACACATTTTCTGAGAGAGAACCACCTACACTTGTGTTGACGTCAAGATATTCCATTCCAACCATATGAATCTTGATCTCTAGCCTTCCCCAAGTTGCCTTCCACTCAAATCTTCTTTCCACCAAATCCAAATCCTGCGAGAGAGAGTTGAGTGTTGGGGAGACTATCATTTGAAGCACAAGAGCAAGGAGTTCATCATCAACACACCATTTGTTACTTCTTGGAGAGTGGTGTCTCCTAGATTGGCTAGGTGTCACTTGGGAGCCTCCGACAAGATTGTGGAGTTGAACCAAGGAGTTTGTAAGGGCAAGGAGATCGCCTACTTCGTGAAGATCTACCGCTAGTGAGGCAAGTCCTTCGTGGGCGACGGCCGTGATGGAATAGATAAGGTTGCTTCTTCGTGGACCCTTCGTGGGTGGAGCCCTCCGTGGACTCGCGCAACCGTTACCCTCCGTGGGTTGAAGTCTCCATCAACGTGGATGTACGATAGAACCACCTATCGGAACCACGACAAAAATATCCGTGTATCCAATTGCATTTGAATCCTCCAAACCCTTCTGAGGGAGTCCTGGATTAGGGGGTGTCCGGATGGCCGGACTATACCTTCAGCCGGATTCCTGGACTATGAAGATACAAGATTGAAGACTTCATCCCGTGTCCGGGAGGGACTTTCCTTAGCGTGGAAGGCAAGCTTGGCGATACGGATATGCAGATCTCCAACCATTGTAACCGACTCTATGTAACCCTAACCCTACCCGGTGTTTATATAAACCGGAGGGTTTTAGTCCGTAGGACAACATACACATCAACAATCATACCATAGGCTAGCTTCTAGGGTTTATCCTCCTCGATCTCGTGGTAGATCTACTCTTGTACTACCCATATCATCAATATTAATCAAGTAGGACGTAGGGTTTTACCTCCATCGAGAGGGCCCGAACCTGGGTAAAACTTCGTGTCCCTTGTCTCCTTTTACCATCCGGCCTAGACGCACAGTTCGGGACCCCCTACCCGAGATCCACCGGTTTTGACACCGACATTGGTGCTTTCATTGAGAGTTCCTCTGTGTCGTCGTCGTCAGGCTCGATGGCTCCTACGATCATCCATAGTGATGCAGTCCAAGGTGAGACCTTCCTCCCCGGACAGATCTTCATCTTCGGCGGCTTCGCACTGCGGGCCAATTCGCTTGGCCGACTGGAGCAGATCGAAAGCTATGCCCCTGGCTGTTAGGTCAGATTTGGAAATTTAAACTACATGGCTGACATCCGCGGGGACTTGATCTTTGACGGATTCGAGCCACTGCCGAGCGCGCCACACTATCACGACGAGCATGATCTAGCTCTGCCGCCGAACAGTGCCCTGGAGGCCGCACCCGCATCGGCTCCGACCCTTAATTCGGAGCCAACTGCGCCGATCGAGGATGGGCAGTTGGACGCCACCCCGGGGGCTGCGACCCCAACGGCGATTGAGCCAAACACCAGCCCCGTACTCTGCGAGACTCGTGACTCCAAGGAGCCGGACTCCTCTCCGGACTCCGAACCCTCCACGCCCCTGCCAATCGAATCCGATTGGGCACCGATTATGGAGTTCACTACCGTGGACATCTTTCAGCACTCGCCTTTGGGCGATATCCTGAAGTCATTGAAGTCTCTCTCTTTATCAGGAGAGCCCTGGCCGGACTATGGCCAGCCAGATTGGGATGCGGACGATGAAGAAATTCAATGGCCACCCACCACCCACTTTGTAGCCACTGTCGATGATTTAACCGACATGCTCGACTTCGACTCCGGAGACATCGACGGTATGGACGCCGATGAAGGAGACGATGAAGAACCAGTGCCTATTGGGCCCTGGAACGCCACCTCGTCATATGACGTATACATGGTGGACGCACCAAAAAGATGACAATGAGGAGCGGAAGGACGCACCGAAGGCTTGTTCCCTCGAAAAGCAGTCAAAGCGGCAACACAAGCGCCGCCCCAAATCCCGCCTCGACAGAAATAGCGATCACACAAACCCAGCGCTGGAGCAGGGCGAACCGCTGCCGGACAACGGCAATCCGGATAATCAAACCGAACAAACAAATCCTATCAAGGATAATGGTCCGGACGACATAACGCCGGGCAGACACCTGGAGCAACAGACTGCCCGTAAAAGGCTTGTTACCACCGCGAGGAGACTGAAAAAGCAGAAGAAAAGGCTCAAGGCCGCGCAAGACACACTGCAATTCAGATGGAGTAAAATACTCAGCACTGCAGCAAGGTACGGCGACAATCGCCCCTTCAAGAGCTACCCGAAGCGGAAGTTGCTACCCGAATTCAATGGGGAGGCCTCAGAACCCCCACAACCAAATATCGAAGCAGCCACCTGGTCGGATAGACGACGCCTCTACCAATACAGAGCGGCATACAACGCCACTCACCATACAACACGCAACCAATGCGAGGGCTCGCACCCAAAGGACGGTGTAACAAGATCCATCTATGGACCACGCAAACGCGCCCCAGCATACAATGCAATACAACAAACATCTGAACAACGCAGTACCCAGCTACAGGGGTGCCGCACACCCCCTATGTTTCACCGATGAGGTGCTGGACCATGAATTTCCAGAAGGATTCAAGCCCGTAAACATAGAGGCATACGACGGAACAACAGACCCTGGGGTCTGGATTGAGGACTACATCCTTCATATCCATATGGCTCGAGGAGATGATCTCCACGCCATCAAGTACCTACTCCTCAAGCTCAAAGGGCCATCTCGTCACTGGCTCAAAGGACTCCCCGAAAGCTCCATCGGAAGTTGGGAAGAGCTCGAAGACGCCTTTCAAGGGACTTATGTCCGACCTCCAGATGCGGACGATTTGAGTCATATACCTCAACAGCCCGGAGAGTCAGCCCAAAAGCTTTGGAACAGGTTTCTTACTAAAAAGAACCAGATTGTTGACTGTCCGGACGCCGAAGCCTTAGCAGCTTTCAAGCATAGCGTCCGTGATGAATGGCTCGCCAGACACCTCGGCCAAAATAAGCCGAGAACGATGGCCGCATTAACAAACCTCATGACCCGCTTTTGCGCGGGGGAGGACAGCTGGCTAGCCAGATGCAGCACCAGCGACCCCAGTACATCTGAAGTTAGAGATGGAAACGGGAAATCACGGCGCAACCGCAATAACAAACGCCGGAATAAAGAAGACAGCACGAAGGGCATGGCAGTAAATGCCGGATTCAAAAGCTCTCGGCCAGGTCAAAAGCCGCCTTAAGGCACCAGGGATGAACTGTCCAGCCTCAACAAAATTCTGGACCAAGTATGTCAGATCCATAGTACCCCTGGTAAACCTGCTAATCATACCCACAGAGAATGTTGGGTCTTAAAGCAGTCCGGCAAGCTCAATGCCATACATAAGGGGGAGGATACACCAAGTGAAGACGAGGATGTGCCTCCCAAGCAAGACACAGCGGAACAAAAGAAATTTCCATCAGAAGTCAAAACAGTAAACGTGTTACACATAATCAAGGGAAAAAACAATACGGCACTCCCAGGAAAGTATACCCAAGTGCCTATCACTACGAAGTCCTGCCACTGGTCATCTCAACCGATCACTTTCGACCATCGCGATTACTCGGCAAGTATCCGACACGCAGGATGGGCTGCCCTGGTATTAGACCCAGTAATTGGCGGATATCACTTCACAAGGGTCTTGATGAACGGCGGCAGTAGCCTAAACCTAATATATCAGGATACAATCCACAGGATGGGGTTAGACCCAACACAAATTCGCCATAGCAATACTACCTTTAAAGGAGTAACGCCAGGCCCAGGGGCTCGTTGTATGGGCTCCCTCTTACTACAAGTTATATTCGGCTCCCCCAATAACTTCCTTCACGAGCATTTAACTTTCCACATCGCTCTGTTTCAAAGTGGCCATCAAGCACTGCTCGGACGCGAAGCTTTTGCTCGCTTTAATGCAATACCGCACTATGCCTCCCTCACACTCAAGATGCCCGGTCCATGTGGCATCATTATAGTGCACGGAAATATCAAGCGATCTCTATGCGCCGAAGAGAGTGAGGCTGCCTTGGCCGCTGCACACTAAAGGCGCCCAGACAAACGAAAGCATCCAATAGGTCGTCAAGACCTCAGATACAACTAATCAAGTCCGGCGCCGCTATTTATACGGAAATAAGTGGTCACACCCCTATTTGTCAATACAAGGGGCTCAACATGCGTAGACAAGTGGCAATTTCTTATCATCTTGAATTACACATGGTTTCTTTAAAAACTATCTTTTTGCACGACAACTTTTTCACTTAACTTCCTCTCTTTTACAGACGATCATCGTGCTACACCCGTACAGGATATGGCACAACGGAGACACAGGTGCAGACGTGCAGCAGGGACCCGCTCCAACGATTCTTTTTAGATTAAGACCCTGCGTAAACCTTTTTTACTGTCTCTTGTTGATACATATCCACTGTCGAGAAGGATGCTGACGTCTTGGCATGTGGCCACGCCAGAACAATGCACATACCTGGACACAAGGGGCTTCTTACAAAGGCCATTATTTCGGCCCGGTTTATACCACAAAGACCGAATACCTTAGGGAGTGTTCGGCGTCGCGAGTTTGGCCTTATATGCATCAGCTCCGAATCATTGTCTTTGGTCAAATGTTGGGTTCGCCCGGCTCCTGTGTTTTGGTGCCTTACGTTCCGCTTTACCGGCTAAGGTAGCACCAGGAGAACTACTGCGATTGTGCCCTGGTTCATTCGGACGAGCACCTTAGTAGAGAAAGCCGAAAACTGACTGTCATGATATAGCGTGAGACTGGTCAACCACTCGATGACCTGTGGGAATGTTAGAATTCCTCCGCCTTAACGAAGGGCCGTTTTCCGGCCAGGCATGTACGCACCCCGGAACCGGGAGAGTGCGGAGCCACCAGGGGCTATCTAGTAGCCCCACTGTCAAACTCCTATTGCTAAGTGAAAGTGCTAAAGCAATATAGTCCGGTTGCCTCGCTCGCTCCGCTATCACCTCCTTAATAGGACCAAGACGTTGGGTTAAGTGTGAAGGCGTGTTTTTGCGAGCACCTCCGCATTATATGTGTGGGGGCTGAAGCCAACGACTGCAATCTTTCAGGTTATACACATGTATACATAAACGGCCGCCCAGGAGGCATCATATTACTTTCAGGCAAAAGTATAAAAATAGCCTTATAAAAATTTATAAAAGCATTTCGCTTACAACGAGATTACATATCACTCAAACATAATATTTTTTGAGCACTGGGTCTCTATCAAACGGGCACCCTCAAGAACTTCTTCAAAATAGTGCTCAGCAGCCTTTTGACCTATAGCCGAATCCCGCGCTGCAACATTGGTAGCATCCATCTCCGCCCAGTATGCCTTAACACGGGCAAAGGCCATCCGTGCGCCCTCTATGCACGCCGACCTCTTCATCGCATTAATGCGCGGCACCACGTCAAGGAACTGCTTCACCAAGCTGAAATAGCTGTCCAGTTTTGACCTTCCCGGCCATAGCTGATCCACAACAGACCTCATAGAGAGTCCGAACAACCTATTTAGTTCGGTCCATTCGGCTAATTGGTCAGTCAATGAAAGTGGACGCTCGGGAGAATGGAATTATCTCCAAAACAGCTGGTCTACTCCACGGTCTGTCTGACCCTGGAAGTACTTGGCCGCATCGGCAGCGCTCGCCACCAAATCCATATACACATCCTCCGAACTCCACAGCCGATCCAGAGGGGCATACCGTGGATGTCCGAATTTCCTCTGCAACATAAAGGATTTCCCAGCTACAATATCATCGGCTTCCCGCAGCTCCTCCTTCTTTGCCCTCATAGCAGAGCGGAGATCCTTTTTCGTTGCAGCAGCCTTCTCAAGGTCCGATGCCTTCCCTTGGTTTTCCTTTTCGAGAACCCGGCAATGGTCGGCGGCGGCTTTTAATTCCACAGCCATCTTGGCCATCTTGTCTCGGGTCTCGCCATGCACGGCCTTCTCGGCTTGCAACTCTTCGGTCGCCTTCACAGCAGCCGCATTACCTAACCTCGCTTGTTCCTTGGCTCGGGCAAGTTCTTCCCGCAAGGCTTCAACAGTGGCAGCTCCATCTGCAGTCACAACATATTTAAGATACTGGCATCATGCTGCTCTTCCTATGTGGCGTTTACCAGATATGGACACTTACCCTGTGCCTCGTCAAGCCTTTTGCTAACAAGCTCGATGTCGGCGTCTGCCGCATCCAACTGCCGTTCTAAATGGGCAAAGTCGCTAGTCCGGCTAGCCACCGGAGCTTCCATCACCTGCACATAGAGGCAGTATGGCTATTACCTGGGAATATGATCCTCTGTTCGTCGTTGTTTTCGACGACAACCAGAGTCTCAGAGGCTACTATCTACACAGGTCACACCTAGCATGTGCAGGACTATCATACATTCTTTTACGTACCTCAAAGCCTGTCAGTAGACTCATAAAAGCTTCATGCAATCCGCTTCTGGCGGACAATATTCTCTCCATCACCGTATTCATCAGCACACGGTGTTCATCTGAGATGGCCGCTCGCCCCACCAACTCCCTCCGAACATCCGATCGCACACTAGACGGTGCCGGACTCTTTTGTCTGCTCTCTTCGGGAGCCGGACATTGGGAGCTTCGGGGGTCAACGGGATTATCTTCTGGCCTCACCGAAATCGGAGAGGCCCTCCGCGACGACACTTCAGGGTCGCCCGCTTCCGGAGCGGAGGAGTCCGGAGGAGGCATTTTGCTCTCCATCATCTCTGGAAGAAGATCCCTCGAAGATGAGCTCATTTGAGAGGGGATAAGGCCCGAACTGCAAAAATATATGCGGTGGTTATCTTCTCAGAAGAAAAAGATGGCATATCTGTACTATCAAAGGTATTTCGGGTCACTTACGACTCGTGGGAGGATTGATCCCCCCGCGGACTTTGTGTGGCAACAACACCCCCAAGGTGGGACCCTCTGTGGGAGACTTCTTCTCCTGTTTGGAAGCTTCGGCTTCCGAATCCCCAGGCGCAGTCCTTTTCCTCTTCTGGTCGCCTTCCCTCATGGAGATGCTCGCTCCCTCGGCTAGAATGGGCAGCGTTGGGGGCCCGCGTCCGCCCACATTATCCTCCACAGTATCTTCCTTCAAGGGCTCCGGGCAAGGTGCGGTCTGGAGCATCTTTTCCAATACCGGATTTTCCAAACCCTCGGGGAGGGGGGCCAAACACCGAATCAACTTCGCCTTTGTTAGCCAGTCCTGGTCAAAAAGCGAACTCTCAGAGATAACTTCGCAACAAAGTAGAGAAAGTATGTTCGGGAGGAAGATGCCTTACCTGTTCGGCGGTGCGGTTGCTACTCAGGCCCACGTCCTCGGTGATTTCCGGACACCCCGTCTGAGGTCCGAAAAATGATTTGTACATCTCCTCATGCGTCAGGCCGAGAAAATTTTGAATGGCACGTGGTCCCTCGGGATTGAACTCCCACAGACGAAGAGGCTGGCGTTTGCAAGGCTGGACTTGACAAACCAGCATAACCTGTATCACCGCAACCAAACTGAAATCTCCATTGAAGAGATCTCGAATGCGGCCTTGCAGTATAGGCACGTCTTTGGCTGGCCCCCAGCTCAGACCTCTGCTGATCCATGACATCAGTTGTGGTGGGGGGCCCGAGCGGAAAACAGGGGGGCCGCCCACTTGGCACTTCTAGGAGCCGTGATGTAGAACCACTCCTATTGCCACAATTCAGACACCTCTGGGATGGAACCTTTAGGCCACGTAGCTCCCGTCATCTTGCGTATTGAGGCACCTCCACACGCTGCATGCTCCCCTTCGACCAACTTCGGCTTCACTTCAAAGGTCTTGAGCCATAGGCCGAAGTGAGGGGTAACCCGGAGGAAGGCCTCGCACACGATAATAAATGTCGTGATATGAAGAAAGGAGTCCGGAGCTAGATCATGAAAATCTAGCCCGTAGTAAAACATCAAACCCCTGACGAAAGGATCCAGGGCAAGGCCTAGGCCTCGGAGGAAGTGGGAGACGAACACGACGTTCTCGTTGGGTTCGGGGGTGGGCACGGCCTGCCCTCGGGGAGGCAGCCGATGCAAAATCTCGGCGGTTAGATATCTGGCCTCCCTCAACTTCTTGATGTCTTCTTCCGTGATGGAGGAAGGCATCCATCGGCCTTGAAGGCTAGATCCGGACATGACTGGAGGTTCGGAGCACCTGACCTGAACTTCGGGCGTTTGAGCTTGAGGTAGGGGAAGGATTCGATTGAGCACGGGAGGGAAAAATAAAAGCCTTGTCCCCTTTATAAAGAGGGTGAATATCAAGCGTCCTCTCCGTGTCTGCTTGGACTTGCCTATAATCTAGGAGTCCTGATGCGGTTGGGTTACCCACGCCCGTATTGATGAGAATCCCGGAATAAGGGGACACGATCTCTGCTTTAACAAGACGTGCCAAGGAAACCGCCTCGCATAACGCACTGAGATGGGACAGTAAAACGTTTCAAATAAAAGCTTGGCCGTGGTGTGATGTCGCACCATGGAATACGTCAGCAGATTAGATTTGTGTAAATATTATTCTCTCTATGGCAATATGTGGAAACTTATTTTTTCAGAGCCGGACACTATCTTTGTGTTCAAAATCTTCTATGAAGTACTTGGAGGAGGAACCCGCCTTGCAATGCCGAAGACAATATGTGCGCCGGACTCGTCATCATTGAAGCCTGGTTCAGGGGCTACTGAGGGAGTCCTGGATTAGGGGGTGTCCGGATGGCCGGACTATACCTTCAGCCGCACTCCTGGACTATGAAGATACAAGATTGAAGACTTCGTCCCGTGTCCGGGAGGGACTTTCCTTGGCGTGGAAGGCAAGCTTGGCGATACGGATATGCAGATCTCCTACCATTGTAACCGACTCTATGTAACCCTAACCCTACCCGGTGTTTATATAAACCGGAGGGTTTTAGTCCATAGGACAACATACACATCAACAATCATACCATAGGCTAGCTTCTAGGGTTTAGCCTCCTCGATCTCGTGGTAGATCTACTCTTGTACTACCCATATCATCAATATTAATCAAGCAGAACGTAGGGTTTTACCTCCATCGAGAGGGCCCGAACCTGGGTAAAACTTCGTGTCCCATGTCTCCTGTTACCATCCGGCCTAGACGCACAGTTTGGGACCCCCTACCCGAGATCTGCCGGTTTTGACACCGACACCTTCCCTTTACATTCTTGCAAGTTGCATGCTTTACTTTCCGCTGCTCATATACTCTTTTGCATGCTTGCTTGAATTGTGTGGAGATTGCTTGACTTGTGCTAAGATAGCTAAAATCTGCCAAAAACTAAAATTGGGAAAAGGCTAGATTTTTATTTGGTCAAGTAGTCTAATCACCCCCCCTCTAGACATACTTTCGATCCTACAGTCTCCATCGTATCTACTTTTCCAAATACTTTTGACGTTGTTTTGGACTCTAACTTGCATGATTTGAATGGAACTAACCCGTACTGGCGCTGTTTTCAGCATAATTGCCATGGTGTTATTTTTGTGCAGAAATAAAAGTTCTCGGAATGACCTGAAACTTCACGGAGAATATTTTTGGAATTTATAAAAAATACTGGCGAAAGAATCAACACCAGGGGGCCCACACCCTATCCACGAGGGTGGGGGCGCACCCCCCTGTCTTGTGGGCCCCCTAAGACTCCGCCCACCTCAACTCCAACTATATATATTCACGTTCGGGGAGAAAAAAATCAAGGAGAAGGATTCATCGCGTTTTATGATACGGAGCCACCGCCAAGCTCTAATCTCTCTCGAGAGGGCTGATCTGGAGTCCGTTCGGGGCTCCGGAGAGGGGAATCCGTCGCCATCGTCATCATCAACCTTCCTCCATCACCAATTTCATGATGCTCACCGCCGTGCATGAGTAATTCCATCGTAGGCTTGCTGGACGGTGATGGGTTGGATGAGATTTATCATGTAATCAAGTTAGTTTTGTTAGGGTTTGATCCCTAGCTAGTATCCATTATGTTCTGAAATTGATGTTGCTATGACTTTTCTATCCTTAATGCTTGTCACTAGGGCCCGAGTGCCATGATTTCATATCTGAACCTATTATGTTTCCATGAATATATGTGAGTTCTTGATCCTATTTTGCAAGTCAATAGTCACCTACTATGTGTTATGATCTGGTAACCCCGAAGTGACAATAATTGAGACCACTCCCGGTGATGACCATAGTTTGAGGAGTTCATGTATTCACTAAGTGTTAATACTTTGTTCCGGTACTCTATTAAAAGGAGGCCTTAATATCCCTTAGTTTCCGATAGGACCCCGCTGCCACGGGAGGGCAGGACAAAAGATGTCATGCAAGTTCTTTTCCATAAGCACGTATGACTATATTCGGAATACATGTCTACATTACATTGATGAACTGGAGCTAGTACTGTGTCACCCTATGTTATAACTGTTGCATGAGGAATCGCATCTGACATAATTATCCATCACTGATCCATTGCCTACGAGCTTTTCACATATTTATCTTTGCTTAGTTACTTTTCCATTGCCACTGTTACAATCACTACAAAACCAATACTATTACTTTTGCCACCATTATCGTTACTTCCATATTACTTTGCTACTAAATACTTTGCTGCAGATATTAAGTCTTTCAGGTGCGGTTGAATTGACAACTCAACCATTAACACTTGATAATATTCTTTGGCTCCCCTTGTGTCGAATCAATAAATTTGGGTTGAATACTCTACCCTCGAAAACTGTTGTGATCCCCTATACTTGTGGGTTATCAAGACTATTTTCTGGCGACGTTGCCGGGGAGCATAGCTCTATTCTTTTAGTCACTTGGGATTTATATCTGTTGATCACTATGAGGAACTTGAAAGATGAAAGAACCAAGATTTTTCCCTCAACTACGAGGGGAGGTAAGGAACTGCCATCTAGCTCTGCACTTGATTCACCTTATGTTTTGAGTAAACTTGCGACATCTACTCCTGCTATTTATTCTGATATGTCGCACGTTATTGATGATGCCACTTCTTCTTTGCATGATACTTATGATGAAACTACTTCTATGCTTGATGATACTGTGCCATTAGGTAAATTTCTTGATGAACAACTTGCTAGGGTTATAGAGAATGAAATTATTGAAACTGGTAATATTGATGAAAGTGATGATGAAGATTCTCCCCCTAGATATGAATTGCCTGTTGTGCCTGAGGGTTATGTTATGGATGAAGAAACTACTAGAGACTTTTTAGCTTGCAATGATAGATATGATCTTAAGAAACTGTTAGCTAAGCTGAAAGAAAAGTCTTTGAATGCTAGAATGAAATATGACCCTGCTTTTGCTACTTCACTATCTGTATTTCCGATAAGGATTATGATTTCTCTGTCAACCCTGAGTTAATTACTTTGGTTGAATCTGATCCTTTTCATGGCTATGAGTCTGAAACTATTGTGGCACATCTTACTAAATTGAATGATATAGCCACCCTATTCACTAATGAGGAAAAAATTCGTTACTACTATATCCTTAAGTTATTTCCATTTTCATTAAAGGGTGATGCTAAAACATGGTTTAATTCTCTTGATCCTGGTTGTGTGCGTAGTCCCCAGGATACGATTTATTACTTCTCTGCTAAATATTTTCCTGCTCATAAGAAACAAGCTGCCTTAAGGGAAATATATAATTTTGTGCAAATTAAAGAAGAGAGTCTCCCACAAGCTTGGGGGAGGCTTCTCCGATTACTTAATGCTTTGCCCGATCATCCTCTCAAGAAAAATGAAATACTTGATATCTTTTATAATGGACTAACTGATGCTTCCAGAGACCACCTAGATAGTTGTGCTGGTTGTGTTTTCAGGGAAAGAATTGTTGATCAAGTTGAATTGGTATTGAATAATATGTTGAGTAATGATAATGATTGGACACTTCCTGAACCAACTCCTAAGCCAACTCCGAAGAAAAGGGGTATTCTATTTCTCGGTCCTGAAGATATGCAAGAGGCAAAGAAATCTATGAAAGAAAAAGGTCTTAAAGCTGAAGATGTTAAGATTTTACCACCTATTGAAGAGATACATGGTCTTGGTAACCCGACACAGGTAGTAAAGGTAAATTCTCTCTATAGATTTGATGAAGGTGATATTTCTCATAATAGGTCTGCTAGCCAATGCTTGGATGAGTTTGGTAATTTTATTGTTAAACAATAAAACTTCAATGCTTATGTTGGTACACAATTGAAACATAATGCTTATAGGATTGAACACTTGAGTGATTATATGTCTAGAGTTAAAGGTGAAATTAAACTTATTAGTAAACATGCTTCTATGGTTACCACTCAACTAGAACAAGTGCTTAAAGCTCAAAATGATTTGCTCAATGAATTAAATAATAAGAAAAATGATAATCCTATTAGAGTTGTGACTAGAGGGGGTAAAATGACTCAGGAATCTTTGTATCATGAGGTCCACCCTAAGAGAATTGAGCAAGATTCTCATAGAACTAATGATGATGCACCTAGTTCTTCTAAAAAGAAGAAAAAGAAAAATGATAGGACTTTGCATGCTTCTAGTGAACCTGTTGTTTACACACCTGAGAATCCCAATGATATTTCTATTTCTGATGCTGAAACACAATCTGGTAATGAACATGAACCTAGGGATAATGTTAATGATGATGTTCATGTTGATGCTCAACCTAGCAATAACAATGATGTAGAGATTGAACCTGCTGTTGATCTTTATAACCCACAATCAAAGAATCAACGTTATGATAAGAGAGACTTTGTTGCTAGGAAGCACGGTAAAGAAAGAGAACCATGGGTTCAGAAATCCATGCCTTTTCCTCCTAAACCATACAAGAAAAAGGATGATGAGGATTTTGAGTGCTTTGCTGAAATGATTAGACCTATCGTTTTGCGTATGCGTTTGACTGATATGCTTAAAATGAATCCTTATGCTAAGTATATGAAAGATATTGTTACAAATAAAAGAAAGATACCAGAAGCTGAAATTTCCACCATGCTTGCTAATTATACTTTTAAGGGTGGAATACCAAAGAAACTTGGAGATCCAGGAGTACCAACTATACCATGCTCCATTAAAAGAAACTATGTTAAAACTGCTTTATGTGATCTTGGAGCCGGTGTTAGTGTTATGCCTCTCTCTTTATATCATAGACTTGATTTGAATAAGTTGACACCTACTGAAATATCTTTGCAAATGGCCGATAAATCAACTGTTATACCAGTCGGTATTTGTGAGGATGTGCCTGTTGTGGTTGCAAACGTTACTATTTTAACGGACTTTGTTATTCTTGATATTCCCGAGGACGATAGTATGTCTATTATTCTTGGTAGACCCTTTTTGAATACTGCAGGGGCTGTTATTGATTGCAACAAAGGCAATGTCACTTTTCATGTTAATGGTAATGAACATACGGTACATTTTCCGAGGAAACAACCTCAAGTCCACAGTACAAATTCTATTGGAAAAATTTCAACGATCACTATTGGAGGTTTTGAATTCCTTCTTCCTACTGTCAAGAAGAAATATGATATTCTTATTGTTGGGGATGTGCATATCCCCGTTGAGGTAACCTAGTGTTATTCGAAAATTCTCCGGTTTCATGTTGTTTGAAAAGAGTTTGTTAACAAGACTTGATCAACCTTGTTAGTGGATTCCTTTTGATGAGCATGAGATGGATGAAGTTAGAAAGCACAACCCTCTGTACCCTCCTTTTACTTTCTGTTATTTAGATTAAATAAAGCAAAAATAGTATTTTCTGTCTGTTTTTTGAATTATCCTTGCAATAAAAAGTACCCCGAAAATAAATGTTCTCCAAATGTCCTGAAAATTTTAGATGATTTTTTGTAGAATATTTAAGAATATTTGGCACTGAGAACACACCAGGGGACCCACCACCTGGCCACGAGGGTCCAGGGCGCGCCCCCTGCCTCATGGACCCCACGTGGGCCCCCTCCACTTATTCCAGCACCCGCATAGTTCATCTTCGTCCAGAAAAAATCCTCCCATAGCTCAAACCCGAGTTCTATCTCATCTTGCTGCCATTTACGATCTCCTAGCTCAAAGCTCCATTCACAAAACTGCTTTGGGGGATTGTTCTTCGGTATGTGACTCCTCCAATGGTCCAATTAGTTTTTGTTCTAGTGCTTTATTTATTGCATTTTTTGCTGCTTAGGTGACCCTGTTCTTGAGCTTGCATGTCAAATTTATGTGGTCAAAAATAGTTTTAATGCATGATATAGCCTCTAGGCACTTGTAGGAGTAGTTGCTATCAATCTTGTTGAGTTTGATTCACTTTTATTTTTGAGTCACTAAAAATTTCAGAAATTTTTCAGAGGAAGAAAAATGTTTAGGAAAATGTACCAAGGTGCTTCCTCAAGGAAGCAAGGACTGAGGCTCGTGATACGTGAGCCGGACAATGAACTACCAAGGGAAGCTCAAGTGCGGCCTTGCGAATGGCCGTCAGAGGAGTTCATGGTCCAGGCAGGCATCAAGGATGAATTTGAGGCATATGTGCGTAACACTGATCTTGAGGTCTTCGTGTTAGATAAGTGCCAGCAATACCGCTATCTAACTGATTCCTTTGTGAGAAGGTTTAAATTTACATCCTCGCGCAATTCGCACACTATTTTATTTGATCTTTATGATAAATCATATACCATGGACCTAGAAGATTTTAATATTGCTTGTAGACTCCCGCAGTGGGGCAATGTTAGTGAACCTCGCAAATCTGAATATAAAGACTTTCTTACTAGTATTACTGTGGGGGAATCTAGGGAAATCACACAAGCTACCATAGGGAGCATTCATTTCCCTTCCATACATTATTTTGCTCTCTTCATTGGTAGATGCATTAACGGTAAAGATGAGGCTTGTCACATGTGTGTTCGAAATCTTAGTGTCCTCAAGAGTGCGGTATTAGGTGATAAACAATATAACTTGGGGGGCTATTGTTGCACATAGGTTGCATCACAACGGTATAAGTGGAGATTTGTTTAGTGGAATTTATGCAACTTGTGTAGCTAAATATCTTGATATACCCATACATGGAAATGATATTGAGTTGCCTCCTGCTTACCTAGATTATAATGCCATGGTTCGCCATCAGTTTGTTGAGAGGAATGAACAATTCCTCCAGTACCGACTAATCTTTGACAAAAGGTGCACTGTCCATATCGCCCTCCCTGCTCCTACTTTCTTTGACTTTCAGGCAAAAAGGATATATGTTATAACCAGGGAGGAGGCGAATGAGTACGAGAGGAGGACGGAGGCAGCTCACCTCCAAGCTGCAGCTCATTAGGCAGTAGCTGTTGCATCTTAGTACGACCCCAGGTACAACTTTGGATACCCACCAGGCCAGCCGTGGCCATAGACCAACTTAGGCCAAAAGCCTAAGCTTGGGGGAGTACGTATTTCTCACCGACATTACATTCATGTTCACACACTCATGCCAGTTGTCGGTGCTCATACTTTTTCATTGTACTATCCATGCTAGTTTATTTTCTTTTCCGGCATTCTTCTTGTGTGTTTGAAAAACCTTAAGAAAAACCAAAAAAATAGTTGTAGCTTTTAGCTAATTTACTTTCCATGCTTGTAGTAGTAATAATTAAAAGAAAACCCAAAAAAAAATCTCGTTCTTCTTTTGCTTGTTGGGAGCTTTCCCATGTAAATAGTTTTATTCCTATTCTTTTCTTTGGGGGTCGAGAGGAGAAGACCATGATGAAAATGTTGAGTGGCTCTCATATGCATTATTGTTGGTCTAACAAAGAGCCCATATTACCTTTTATTCTCCCTTGTATTGAATGCTTGCAGATTCTAGCTTAGTCCAATGCACGCGCACCATTATTATTATCCACACCGTTCAGTCGTGCAAGTGAACGGCAATAATGACGATATTTGATGGACTGGTTGAGATGAGAGAAGCGGGTATGAACTCGACCTATCTTGTTTTGTAAATATGATTAGTTCGTCGTTTCTAATTCAGCCTATTATGAATGAAACATGTTTGTAATGACAATTAGAGATTATAGTTGCTCATGCCATGCTTAATTAGCTAGGAGTTTATAATGGTTTACCTTGCGTGCCAACATGCTATTAAAATGGTTGTGATGTGGTATGATAGGGTGGTATCCTCCTTTGAATGATTCGAGTGGCTTGACTTGGCACATGTTCACGCATGTAGTTGAAATAAAATCAACATAGCCTCCATAATATTTATGTTCATGGTGAATTATATCCTACTCATGCTTGCACTCAGTGTTGATTAATTTTAATGCACGTTCATGACTGTTGTCGCTCTCTAGCTGGTCGCTTCCCAGTCTCTTTCTAGCCTTCACTTGTACTAAGCGGGAATACTGCTTGTGCATCCACTTCCATAAACCCCAAAAGTTATTCCATATGAGTCCACCATACCTTCCTATATGCGGTATCTACCTGCCATTCCAAGTAAATTTGTATGTGCCAAACTCTAAACCTTCAAATGAAATTCTGTTTTGTATGCTCGAATAGCTCATGTATCAACTAGGGATGTCTATATCTTCCATGTTAGGTGGGTTATCCTCACGAGGAGTGGACTCCGCTCCTCATTCATGAGAAAATGGCTGGTAACCAGGATGCCTAGTCCCGTGCTTAAATTAAAATAATTGCAAACAAAACTCCCCCAGGATTGTTGTTAGTTGGAGGCACCTGTTGTTTCGAACAAGCCATGGATTGATGTTTGTTGGTGGTGGGGGAGTATAAACTTTACCATTCTGTTTGGGAACCGCCTATAATGTGTGTAGCATGGAAAATATCGAGATCTCTCGGTTGTTATGTTGACAATGAAAGTATGCCACTCAAAATATTATTTATCTCTATTTCAAAATCGAGCTCTGACACCTCTACAAATCCCTGCTTCCCTCTGCGAAGGGCCTATCTATTTACTTTTATGTTGAGTCATCACCCTCTTATCAAAAATCACCAGTTGGAGAGCATCGCTGTCATTTACATGCATTACTATTAGTTTACATTGAGTATGACTGTGACTGGATCTCTTTTACCATGAATTACAATGTTTAGTCAGTCCTTGAACCTCAAAGGTGCTCTGCATTTATGTTTTGAAGTCTCAGAAATGGCTAGCGAGATACCATCTTGTTATATCATATTACAACTGTTTTGAGAAAGTGTTGTCATCCAAGATTTACTATTATTGCTCGCTAGTTGATTATGCCATTGATATGAGTAAACATGAGACATAAATGTTATTGTGAATATGGCTAGTTCATAATATTTGCGAAAAACTTGAATGCTGGCTTTACATATTTACAACAACAAGATCAAACAGAGTTTGTAAATTTTTTTCATTATCACTTTCAGTTTGTCAACTGAATTGCTTGAGGGCAAGCAAAGGTTTAAGCTTGGGCGAGTTGATACGTCTCCATCGTATCTATTTTTCCAAACACTTTTGACCTTGTTTTGGACTCTAACTTGCATTATTTGAATGGAACTAACCCGGACTGACGCTGTTTTCAGCAGAATTGCCATGGTGTTATTTTCCTACAGAAATAAAAGTTCTCGGAATGACCTGAAACTTCACGGAGAATATTTTTGGAATTTATAAAAAATACTGGTGAAAGAATCAACACCAGGGGCCCACACCCTGTCCACGAGGGTGGGGGGCACACCCCCCTGTCTCGTGGGCCCCCTGAGACTCCACCTACCTCAACTCCAACTCTATATATTCACGTTCGGGGAGAAAAAATCAAGGAGAAGGATTCATCGCGTTTTACGATACGGAGCCACCGCCAAGCTCTAATCTCTCTCGAGAGGGCTGATCTGGAGTCCGTTTGGGGCTCCGGAGAGGGGAATCCGTCGCCATCATCATCATCAACCTTCCTCCATCACCAATTTCATGATGCTCACTGCCGTGCGTGAGTAATTCCATCGTAGGCTTGCTGGACGGTGATGGGTTGGATGAGATTTATCATGTAATCGAGTTAGTTTTGTTAGGGTTTGATCCCTAGCTAGTATCCATTATGTTCTGAAATTGATGTTGCTATGACTTTGCTATCCTTAATGCTTGTCACTAGGGCCCGAGTGCCATGATTTCATATTTGAACCTATTATGTTTCCATGAATATATGTGAGTTCCTGATCCTATTTTGCAAGTCAATAGTCACCTACTATGTGTTATGATCCAGTAACCCCGAAGTGACAATAATCGGGACCACTCCTGGTGATGACCATAGTTTGAGGAGTTCATGTATTCACTAAGTGTTAATGCTTTGTTCCGGTACTCTATTAAAAGGAGGCCTTAATATCCCTTAGTTTCCGATAGGACCCCGCTGCCACGGGAGGGTAGGACAAAAGATGTCATGCGAGTTCTTTTCCATAAGCACGTATGACTATATTTGGAATACATGCCTACATTACATTGATGAACTGGAGCTAGTTCTGTGTCACCCTATGTTATAACTGTTGCATGAGGAATCACATCCGACATAATTAAACATCACTGATCCATTGCCTACGAGCTTTTCACATATTGATCTTTGCTTAGTTACTTTTCCGTTGCCACTGTTACAATCACTACAAAACCAATACTATTACTTTTACCACCGTTATCGTTACTTCCATATTACTTTGCTACTAAATACTTTTCTGCAGATATTAAGTCTTTCAAGTGTGGTTGAATTGACAACTCAACTGTTAATACTTGAGAATATTCTTTGGCTCCCCTTGTGTCGAATCAATAAACTTGGGTTGAATACTCTACCCTCGAAAACTGTTGCGATCCCCTATACTTGTGGGTTATCAGGGCATGCGCCATCAGTGACCGAGTGGTGCAAAATGATAAATGATATGGGAGTTGTTGCAGATGACAAGTTCTTAACTGTCCGGCTGGTTGTTGTTTATAACTGTTTTCTTGTACCGACGACCAGCTTGAAGGTGTCACCGCGCGCATACTCAGCTGCGCTGAATCCACGTGAGATTGTGAATTCAAATGTTTGCCAGTTTGTCGTTGACCAACTTACGCTTGCTTTCATGGGTTTTAGAGACAAGAAGAATACTATATGTTGCTGCCTTTTTCACCTAGTGGTAAAATGATCTAGACCTCCCCCCTCTTTCTTCGGTTCATTTAGCGTTATATGTTTCATGCTGAAGTTGGATAGGTCTTTTCGCAACTCACATGTGTTATCTATTTTTTAAACAACTCCTCTACCTTGACTCGCTTGATGTGGACTACAGGACAGTCCATAAGGATTATGTGGATGAGAGGATGGCAACTATTCTTCCAAGGGTCAAAGCATGGAATGAAGGTCTGATCAAAGCAGTAATTATGAAGGACATGATTAGGAAGGGTGTCTATGGAAAGTTGCGAGTAAGTGTTACTTTACTTTATGAACAGAATTTTTTGTAGTTGCATGATTTTTTATGCAGTTGCCCACCTATAGGGATTGTGTTGCCTAATTTTAGGAGCTAGTTGCTTTGAAGCTAGTTTCATGACAATTTTTTTTGCATGGAAATTTGTATGGTAATCTTACTCATTTTGTCTCCAATTAGTCATACATGTCCAATTACATGAGTTTTTTGAAGCAATAATTTATAGTTTTTTGTGATGCTATAGTTTTTTGTAGTTGCTCAATTTATCGGGGGGGGGGGTGCTGTAGGTGTTGTAGTTTTTTGTGATGTCCATAACTGCAGTTGCCATCAATAGTGTTGAGTGTTGCCCTAAGTTAGGGAGGCAGTTGCTCATCCATTCCCTCTTTTGAAATTTCTTGATCTTTTTTCTAACTGAGTTTATCATGTACATTTTTTTACAAAAACATCTCAAAGCCGAGGTCTCAAGGTGCGCAGAAGATAGTGTTTTTGGGAGCATGGATCACATCCAGAAGTTTGTTGCTGCGAGGCATTCTCAAAACTACAACACCAATGTATTTCTTTGCTACCATGGTTTTTGCTCTTTTCATACGAAACGGAGTGCTTTTTTTGTTCATCATTATTGTTGTATAGACTGCTCATCTTTGAGTTTTTGTATTTTTGTGTTTTGCAGAAACAAAGGAGGTTGTCAATGCTGGTCCATGATATGTGCTCTAAAATATGAGTCCAAATTGGGAGGTTTGTTCAAGGGGTGGGCAAGTTGGAAGAGGAGGAGGTTGAACCAGCAGCCACAAGTGTTTCTAGGGTCGCAAGCGTACGTCAATCAGCAGGGCGGATAAGGGCGGCGGCAAGTCCGAAACAACAGAAGGTTGCAAAGCAAAAGAATACAAGGGGCAGTAGCAGTCGGTGAGGAGACACTTTTGGCATCCGATGACGAGGAGGAGGAATCTGATGAGGAAGAATTTGAATCTTCAGAAGAAGAAGAAGAGGAGGAAGGGAAAGATGAGGACAGTCCTGAAGAGGAGAGTCCGGATTAGGACGGGGACATCAATGATGATGATGACGATCATGATGACTATGATGATGATGTTCCGTCATACAGCAGCCCGCCAGCAGCCACAGAAGCTGGTGATGATGATTCACAGCACATGGACGTTGACAACTCACAGCCGCCCCTTGTTGTTGAAGACGATGGTGAAGATGAGGAAGAGGACGACAAGGATGATGTTGAAGAGGAAGACCGGGATAGGGAGGAGGATGATGAAGAGGAACGGGACGGTGAAGAGAACAATGAGAAGGAGAGAAATGCAGAAGAGGGCAATGGGAAAGAGAATGAACCAGAAAAGAAAGAGGGGAAATCAGGGAAGAAACAGGATGATGAAAAGAATAAAGAGGACGAAAAAGAGGAGGAAGACAGAGAGGATGAAGATGATGAGGCGGAGCAAGACGGCGGGGGTGGAAAGAAGGGGGGCGAAGATAAGGATGATAGAGACACTGGCGGCAATGCTAGCACCGACTAGCCCAGCGGGGGAGGTGGTGATGATGAGGGAGGTGCACGAAATCTGGGGTGGCATGGGGGCAGTTGTGATGATGAGGTGCCGCTAAGTACGATCATGGAGAAACTCAAGCGTACCGACAAGGAAAAAAGTGAGCTAGAGGAAACGATGTCCATCGAGAGCACACAAGGAAGCATCCAAAGCGCCATTAGTTTTTTTCATAGCAGCTTCGTTAAGATGGACGTGCGGAAGGAGCTGTTTGAGGTTCAGAGTGGGCCTGTCATTCCAGCTGCAGATGTGGTGAGAATTGGAGACACCTAGTAAAGACAGAAACAGGTTATCCCTGAGAACCATGATATCCCTATTTTCCCGATGAAAGTGCAACTATCCCTAGGTGGTTTTGGTAATTCCTAACAACATATAGCTCATTGAGCTAATGATATTCCAAGATTAATATTTCAGGAAAAGCTCAATGGGCATGGCATGGATGAGAAAAGTGGACCCCTCAAAATACTAAGGACAAAAAGTTTGGCTCAAGCTCAAAGCTCAAGACTCAACGTTTTATATTTTAGTGATCCAAGATCACATTGAGTCTATAGGAAAAGCCAATACTGTCAAGGAGCGATGAGGTGTTGCTTGATGAGGTTCTTGCTTCATAGTGCTTAGTGATATGCTCCAAAACCCTCAACTACCTTCCCACATCCACATATGACCTAAACCAAAAGTCAAACTCGGCCCCACCGGTTTTTTCTATCCGGCGCCACCGAGTTCAGATGTCATAGCCACTGCCACAAACCCTAGCCAAATTGGTCTCACCGATAGGGATCTCGGTCACACCGAGATGGGGTTGTAATCTCTCTGTTTCCCTTCGTAACGTTTCGGTCCTACCAAGATGAGCGATCGGTCCCACTGAGATTGCAATGTAAACTCTCTGTTTCCCTTTTGTAACATTTTGGTCCCACCGAAATGAGCGATCGGTCCCACCGAGTTTACCTGACCAACTCTCTGGTTAGCTTATTACCAAAATCGGTCCCACCGAGTTTGTGTAATTGGTCACACCGAGATTACATTATGCCCTAACCCTAACCATATCGGTCCTACCGAGTTGCATCTCAGTCCCACCGAAAAACCTAACGGTCACTAGGTTTGCTAAATTGGTCCGACCGAGTTTCTCAATTCGGTCTCACTGAGATTGGTAAATTGTGTGTAATGGTTAGTTTTTGTGCGGAGGCTATATATACCCCTCCACCCACTCTTCATTCGTGGAGAGAGCCATCAGAACATACCTACACTTCCAATACACATTTTCTGAGAGAGAACCATCTACTCATGTGTTGAGACCAAGATATTCCATTCATGCCATATGAATCTTGATCTCTAGCCTTCCCCAAGTTGCTTTCCACTCAAATCTTCTTTCCACCAAATCCATTTCCTGTGAGAGAGAGAGTTGAGTGTTGGGGAGACTATCATTTGAAGCACAAGAGCAAGGAGTTCATCATCAACACACCATTTGTTACTTCTTGGAGAGTCGTGTCTCCTAGATTGGCTAGGTGTCACGTGGGAGCCTCTGACAAAGATTGTGGAGTTGAACCAAGGAGTTTGTAAGGGCAAGGAGATCTCCTACTTCGTGAAGATCTACCGCTAGTGAGGCAAGTCCTTCGTGGGCGATGGTCATGATGGGATAGACAAGGTTGCTTGTTCGTGGACCCTTCGTGGGTGGAGCCCTCCATGGACTCGCGCAACTGTTACCCTCCGTGGGTTGAAGTCTCCATCAACGTGGATGTACGATAGCACCACCTATCGGAACCACGACAAAAACATCCGTGTCTCTAATTGCGTCTGAATTCTCCAAACCCTTCCCTTTATATTCTTGCAAGTTGCATGCTTTACTTTCCGCTGCTCATAGACTCTTTGCATGCTTGCTTGAATTATGTTAAGATTGCTTGACTTGTGCTAAGATAGCTAAAATCTGTCAAAGACTAAAATTGGGAAAAGGATAGCTTTTTAATTGGTCAAGTAGTCTAATCACCCCCCCTCTAGACATACTTTCGATCCTACAAGTGGTATCAGAGCTTTGGTCTCCATTTGCTTTGATTTCCATAGCTTTCGGTGGTCATAGCCTTGGTTTCACAACCTAGGAGAGTATGGCGTCTAGCGAGGGAAATTATCACCGTAGAGGTCCTTACTTTGATGGTACTAATTTTGCTAGTTGGAAGCATAAGATGAAAATGCATATTCTTGGACATAACCCCGCCATTTGGGCTATTGTGTGTGTTGGCTTGCCAGGTGAATTCTTTGATGGGAGAGAACCGAATCGTGAAGCTACCGCGGAAGAGTTGAAGATGCTACAATACAATGCTCAAGCTTGTGATATCCTCTTCAACGGATTGTGCCCCGAAGAATTCAACAAAATCAGCCGTCTTGAGAATGCAAAGGAAATTTGGGATACTTTGATTGATATGCACAAAGGTACCGACACCGTCAAGGAATCCAAGTTGGATGTGCTTCAAAGTCAACTTGACAAGTTCAAAATGAAGGATGGTGAAGGTGTCGCTGAGATGTACTCTAGGCTTGCTCTTATCACAAATTCATCATCAAGAAGATCCTAAGAGCCTTGGATGGAAAATATGATACCGTATGCACATTGATCCAAATGATGCCAAATTACGAAGATCTCAAGCCAACGGAAGTCATTGGAAGAATTGTTGCTCATGAGATGTCACTCAAGGATAAGGAGGAGCTCCATAACAAGTCAAGTGGTGCTTACAAAGCCTCATGTGAAGCCCCCACATCATCAAATGAGAAACAAACCTTCAATGAAGAATTGAGCCTAATGGTGAAGAACTTCAACAAGTTAAACAAGAATAGAAGCAAAGAGAGAAGTTCCAAGTCAAGGTCCTACAATGACAAAAGATCTTCTAGTCGAGAGCGAAACTGCTACAATTGTGGAAGACCCGGACACTACTCCAATGAGTGTACGGCTCCCCACAAGAGAAGAGAAGATTATCCCAAAAGAAGAAGTAGAAGAGAAGAATCACCATCAAGGGAGAGAAGGAGTAGGGATGATCGATATGAACGAAGACCCTCACGGAGAAGCAAGGATTCGGAAAGGAAGGACAAGTCATCAAGGAGCTACACAAAACAAAGACATCAAGCTCATATTGGTGAATGGGTATCCGGCTCCGACTCCGACAATGACTCCAAGAGAAGCTATCACTCCGACTCCGAATATACTCAAGATGAAGGTGTTGCCAGTCTAGCACTTGTGTCAACCAACTCCTACGACATATTTGATTCACCAAATGAAGGAATTGGAAGATGCTTCATGGCCAAAGGTCCAAAGGTATCACACCCCGAGTATGTTGATTTCAATAGTGATGAAGATGACTTGTTAGGTGATGATGATTTACTTGTTGACAACTATAGTAATGAATACTATGATGAAATGAATGACAATGATAAGGAGAAGATTGAGTCTCTAACTAAAGAACTAAACACTCTTAAGTTAGCTCATGAAACTATCTTAGGAGATCATCGAGAACTTTTAAGGACTCATGAGAAATTACGTTTTGAAAAGCTCAACCTTGAGCAAGAGCATGAGTTCTTAAAGGCAATCAATGATGATCTTCGCAAGAAAAGTTCTTCTTACATTGCCAAGCATTTACTCTTATCCACTTACATGCCTCAAGTCAAGTCTAGTAGCAAGAATAAGAAAGATTCTTCTTCTAGTAGTAACAATAATCATGCTAAATCCAATATTGTTACTTCTAGTAGTTCTCTTGATTCCACTAATGATTCTCTTAGCCAAGTTACACTTGAGCAAGAAAATAGCTTATTGAAGGGAATTATAGATAAAGGTGTTTACAAGAGCCTTGCCGGGAGTAAGCAATTCGAGGAAATTGTACGCAAGCAAGGAAGGCACCGGAAGAATCAAGGTATTGGTTTTGAACGAAAGTTCAATGCCAATGGAGTTGAGTGGGAAGAAGATCAATACCCCAAGACGAAGTTTGTTCTTCAACAAGAGAAGTATGATCCTACTTCTTTCAAAGGGACACAATCTCAAGATGATCTTCCACCACAAGACCACAAGCAAAAAGGCAAGGACAAGCTTCAAAGAGGAAATTGATGTACTTGAAGAAGCTCCTAAGGCCTTGGTCAAGTGGGTTCCCAAGACTACATCAAGTTCCACTTCATCAAGTACAACTACAACTCCGAGGATTCCCATCAAAATGGTGTGGATCCTGAAGAAGAAGAACTAGAGAGTTCTTGAGGGTGACTCCGCCAACATACTTCACTCTTATCATTTTGGCAAGAACGAGTGCAATCAACTTTCACATCTTGCACTAGTTCAAGGAGTCACAAACCCTCTTGTTGGTAAGACAAGGGACAAGGTAACCTAAAGTTTTCATAGACATCATCTTGTGTGTGCATCACTCTATGTCTATGGATATCCTTGTCTGTTCCTTGTGGGACTAACCTGTGTAGGTATTGAAAGTGCAACTCACTCCAAGGGATAGCTCCAAATGATCTACATCAACATTGAGCATCCACATGTTCAACATCTACATGAAGTCATCATCGACAAAACCCAAGGTTAGTTCATCCCTCTTAGGGGGAATCTCACATCTAGGGGGAGATTTACTCTAACAATTGAGTTAAAGCAAATCTAATGGTGTGAACACAACAACGCTTTATGTAAAAGTGGTAACCCCACTTGTGCTTAAACGATGAGTAGGACCTATGATCAAATGTTCTCATTTGACTCCTAAGTCAATATACTCATATATAGATGACCTAGTCATCGCTAATTGCTTGATAGATGCTAGAATTGTTTGTGCATGCTTTGCCACATATTTCATTTGTCATTTTATTGTGTGAGCATGTTGGTTGCATAATTTACTCATTCGAGGACATCCACTTGTTGTTTTGATTGTTTGGTTTCCTTTTCTTTTGGCCAAGTGGATGGACAAGAATGCCTAAGAACCTTCTCTAGCTATTTATGCTTTTCTCGTCTCAAACTCTATTCATGCTGCATCACAAAATTTGATCAAGTTAGATTCGAACCACTCTGTGTGAGGAGCACTCGGAGTCGCCGATTCGTCATAGAATTAAACTTCCAAAACTTCTTTGTGCGTTTCGGTCTGACCGATTCACCCATTTCGGTCATACCAAGATCACTAAGTCGATCTAGGTTTTCAATCTCGGTGCAACCGATTTGAACTTTTCGGTCACACTGAGTTTCAGTAACTGCTTGCAGTTATGAATCTCGATGCCACCGAGTTGTTCCACTCAGTCACACCGACAGGGTCAGGCTATATATATCCACGGGTCAAATTTTGGAAAACTTTCTGAACCTCCTCGACCCGCGCTTAGCCTGCTCTGCCTCCAGGGTCTCCAGATCGTCCTCCTCGTCGCCAGCCGCCCCCTGTCGCTGGTCTCCGCTGCCGTCAACGGGAATCATCCCCGCCGTTGCCGCCGTAGCGAGTTCATTGCCGAACTAGGGTATGAACTCGATCACTGTGCTATCCTTATCTGATTCCTAGCACATTGTGTTCGCCATGTATCTTGCCATGATTGAGATCATTCTATCCATCGAAAACACTTCGTAGTTTAGTCGTGAATTGAGAATTTAGGGTTAGGTTTCCGCCGAAACCATCTCGGACCCACCGAGTTGTGGAACTCGGTACCACCGATTCGGCTCAGGCCATTGCACATGTGATTCTCTGTCTGACTGAGAATTGCAAATCGGTGTGACCGATTTCAGGACTTTGTGAAACCCTAGCAGTCTTGGTGCCACCGAACTGTGACTCGGTCTGACCGAGTTCACTAGTTTAGGTTCCAACAGCTGCTTCGGTATCACCGAGTTTACAAATCGGTTGATCTGAAATGCTTTCTATGGAAAACTAAAAGTAAGTTTTTGACTCATTCTTTTGCAAAAACCTCTGCATTTTGTGATGCTCATCCACTCTGTCTCATCTATATCTATTCACAGGGTCTGCTGTCAGTGTTTGCAATATGTCTGATCAAAGTGACAGCCAGAACAGGTCAGAGGAGCAGGTTCACTTGAGTGAGGGCACTAGTTCCTCTAGCAGCTCAGATGATGGCAGCAGGAGCACACCAAGCAATATGTCAAAGGCTGCCACCAGGACCAGCAAGAAAAGAACCTCAGAGTCAGAGGATGAGGATTATGTGGCTGAGGAAGAAGAAACCACCTCAAAGAGGAAAGTCCTGAAGAAGGAATATAGCACAGCTGCTGCCCCCAAGCCTGGTATGAAGACCAAAGTGTCTGCAAAGAGAATTCCCATGTCTAAAGCCAGAGCCTCTACTCAAGTACCTTTGGAATATGAACCCAAAGAAGCTGCTGCAGAAGGGAAGAAGAGGAAAGAGAGGGTCAAGAAGACCACTGCTAGAGTGCTTGGGAGATCCTCAATCATGAGAGATTCTGAAGAGGAAGAGGAAGAAGATGATGCACCAGCACCCAAAGCTCAGAAGCTTATGGGTGATGCCATCAGGGCAGGGGCTGTTCCATCTAATCCTAAGACTGCTCCTAAGGCTTCTGCTCCAGCTCCAAAGTCAAAACCAAAGAGGAGCACCAGGAACATCCCTATTGAGGAGAAGAACGAGGCCCCAGTGCCTGAAGCTGAAATGGAAGAAGAAGATGATGAGTCACATGTCTTGAGGAAGTTAAAGCCAAAGATTCCAGATCACAATGATGCTCATCTAGTTGTAGAGAACATGAAAGTCAGGAAGGACTCAGGTCTAAGGCTATGGAGAGAGTCTGATCCATATGCCACCAGGAGAAGGACTATTGTGGACTACAAGTTCCATACAAAGGAACATCAGGACTTCCATGAGACCATCTTGCTTGACAAGAAGCCAACAGTGTGTGACATGAGATGGGTCGACTGGGACTACATCAAGGAGAATGATGAACATTATCTAGGTGTTTATGACAGTTTCAAGGCTTATGGAGTTGATGAGTTTTTGGCTCAGAAGCTCACAAAATGGAATGATGAGCTCATCATGCAGTTCTACTCCACAGCTCACTTCTACCCAGATGGAAGGATTATCTAGATGTCTGAAGGTACGAGGTACCAGTCAACAGTTGCAGAATGGGCTAAATTGATCAATGCCCCAGAAGAGAGTGAAGATGACTTGGATGTCTATGCCAAGAAGAAGAAGGATCACAACTCCATGGCACACATGTACAAGGAGATCCCAGATGCTGCTCTTGAGACACATAAGTTTGGATCTGTACATTACCTTCTGTCAGGATTGCCAACTATCAACTGGATCCTCAGGCACACTCTCTTACCAAAGTCAGGTGATCACAAGATGACCAGAGGCCATGCAATTAACTTGCTTCACATCTTTGATGTTCCACAGAAGTTCAAAGTCATGAGCCTCATAGTGGAAAACATAAAGAGGACAACTGCAGATCAGAAGAGGAGTTGTGGGTATGTCCCACAGATCCAGGAGCAGATTAACTCCAAGATGGGCACTGGCACATATCTGCTAGACAAGGAGCACCTGCCCATCTACCCAGAATTTGAGGACAACACTATGGTGATGGATGAAAATGAACCATCTTCTGTGCACGCACAAGCCAAGAAGGAGAAGGCAAAGGCTGAAAAGGCTGCAAGGATGCCAACTACTAAAGAAGGATCTCAATATCTTCTAAAGAGCAAGCAAGATTAGCTTGGCTACTTGATTGCCTCCACTCTGAGGATTGAGAAGGGACTGGCCACCCTGACTCAAAACCAGGAGAGCCTGGAAAGGATCGTGGAGCAAAAGTTCTATGACTTGGATGTGAAGGTAACTGAGATCCAGTCTATTGTGGAGCAACTTCAGGATGATATGCAGGAGAGGAAGGGCAAGACAACCACTGATGCATTTGCCAGAGTGCCTAGAGCTCAAAGGTCTGCTGCAATGCCAGTTCCAGACACCAGAGCCACTTCATCTGCGCCAGCTACAGCTTCAGTGCCACCAGCTCCAGCACCTACTCCATCAGCTCCATCCACATCGACTGAAGCCTTCGTTCTTGGAGTTATCCGGACACCACCACCTGAAGACCAAGCCTGAGAGACGGTTTAGTGCTATGCATTTTCTAGGAACTTTTTGGTAACTTGTTGCCAAAGGGGGAGAAAATGTATAGATCATAGGCTTCGAGAGAGAGCGTTGCTTTTTATTCTCTCTTGCTTTGGTGGTTGAACTTTATTTGCTTGTTTGAGATACTTTTTGTCTGCGTGTTACTTGGATGATCATGTGTGTTTGATCATATGCTACCTTAATGCTTGTTGGATGACATTATCATTTTATCCCTATATGATCATTCACTTTGCTTGGTGATGAGTGCATGTATTTAATTATTATCATTCTGAGCGCTCCACCAAGATGTATGTGCCATTGAAGAGTAACCCATGAGCCTAATTCTCTGTGCATTTGCAGTCCAAAGCAAATCATAAACTATGCACAAATTTAGGGGGAGCTCTTGCTTTTCACATACTTCTCAAAGCGACAATGTTTTTCACTCTTATTATCATTTGTCGAAGCTTTGATCTATATGTTGTCATAAATTACCAAAAGGGGGGATATTTAAAGTGCAACTATCCCTAGGTGGTTTTGGTAATTCCTAACAACATATAGCTCATTGAGCTAATGATATTCCAAGATTAATATTTCATGAAAAGCTCAATGAATGGCATGGCATGGATGAGGAAAGTGGACCCCTCAAAATACTAAGGACAAAAAGTTTGGCTCAAGCTCAAAGCTCAAGACTCTACATTTTATATTTTAGTGATCCAAGATCACATTGAGTCTATAGAAAAAGCCAATACTATCAAGGAGGGATGAGGTGTTGCTTGATGAGGTTCTTGCTTCATAGTGCTTAGTGATATGCTCCAAAACCCTCAACTACCTTCCCACATCCACATATGACCTAAACCAAAAGTCAAACTCGGCCCCACCGGTTCTTTCTATCCGGCGCCACCGAGTTCAGATGTCATAGCCACTGCCACAAACCCTAGGCAAATCAGTCTCACCGATAGGGATCTCGGTCACACCGAGATGGGGTTGTAATCTCTCTGTTTCCCTTCGTAACATTTTGGTCCTACTGAGATGAGCGATCGGTCCCACCGAGGTTGCAATGTAAAATCTCTGTTTCCCTTTTGTAACATTTCGGTCCCATCGAAATGAGCGATCGGTCCCATCGAGTTTACCTGACCAACTCTCTGGTTAGCTTATTACCAAAATCAGTCCCACCGAGTTTGTGTAATCGGTCACACCGAGATTACGTTATGCCCTAACCCTAACCATATCGGTCCTACCGAGTTGCATCTCAGTCCCACCGAAAATCCTAACGGTCACTAGGTTTGCTAAATCGGTCCGACCGAGTTTCTCAATTCGGTCTCACTGAGATTGGTAAATTGTGTGTAATGGTTAATTTTTGTGTGGAGGCTATATATACCCCTCCACCCACTCTTCATTCGTGGAGAGAGCCATCAGAACATACCTACACTTCCAATACATATTTTCTGAGAGAGAACCACCTACTCATGTGTTGAGACCAAGATATTCCATTCACACCATATGAATCTTGATCTCTAGCCTTCCCCAAGTTGCTTTCCACTCAAATCTTCTTTCCACCAAATCCATATCCTGTGAGAGAGAGTTGAGTGTTGGGGAGACTATCATTTGAAGCACAAGAGCAAGGAGTTCATCATCAACACACCATTTGTTACTTCTTGGAGAGTGGTGTCTCCTAGATTGGCTAGGTGTCACTTGGGAGCCTCCGACAAAGATTGTGGAGTTGAACCAAGGAGTTTGTAAGGACAAGGAGATCGCCTACTTCGTGAAGATCTACCGCTAGTGAGGCAAGTCCTTCGTGGGCGATGGCCATGATGGGATAGACAAGGTTGCTTCTTCGTGGACCCTTCGTGGGTGGAGCCCTCCGTGGACTCGCGCAACCGTTACTCTCCGTGGGTTGAAGTCTCCATCAACGTGGATGTACGATAGCACCACCTATCGGAACCACGACAAAAACATCTGTGTCTCCAATTGCATTTGAATTCTCCAAACCCTTCCCTTTACATTCTTGCAAGTTGCATGCTTTACTTTCCGCTACTCATAGACTCTTTGCATGCTTGCTTGAATTGTGTTAAGATTGCTTGACTTGTGCTAAGATAGCTAAAATCTGTCAAAGACTAAAATTGGGAAAAGGATAGATTTTTAATTGGTCAAGTAGTCTAATCATCCCCCCCTCTAGACATACTTTCGACCCTACACCCGATGCCCGCGATGCCAACTGATGAAAAATTCTCCGGGATGGATTTGTGCCTTGAGACGATGGTAGATGAGTTGGAACTACCAAGTTTTGGTTAAAAAGAGAAGGAAAGAAAGCTTGCGGGAGGAGATGGAGCTGCTGTCGCAAGGAAGGTCAAGAAAGTGAGCCATAAGGCAGTTAAGGCTTCTGTTATGTCTCCGAAAGGAAGCGAGGATGTGGCTGGTCAAAGTGATGTAACTACGACAACCAGCCAGCAAGCTCTGACAGCTCAGAGGCCGACAGATGAAGCGGCAAGTCAGAAAGCCACATCACCGGCAAAAAGCAAGGTTTACCAGAGAAGAGCAGCAAAGAAGCAAAACAGAGCAACTGATCATATTCTGGAAGCAACTGAACAGAAAAAACAAGCAACTGCTGAATCAGCAAAGACTAAAAACAGAGCAATTGGTGATACCTTTGAAGCAACTCAGCAAAAAACTCAGGCAACTAGAGTGAGCATGCAGGCAACTGCCCAGGAATCAGCAGCCCCTCCCACACAAAGTACGAAAGCAACTATTGTGCTTGAGGAAGCAACCCCTGAGTAGGAGTACGCAACTGCCCAAGAATCAATAGACAAGCCTCCAGTAGTCCCCAACAAGCAAGCGTGCTCTGCAAAGGGTAAATAAATCTCATTCCATGATATTAGGGACATCAACGAGCTGCTCGAGAAGTGTGTGAGCTCAGGTTCGACACCACCACTCACGAGGAGTAATTCTGCTGGCACCATACCTGTAATACGGACATTAGCTGCCATCTACCAGCAAACAAAGGAGCATGTGATCCAGGTGAAGAAGCGCGATTGCTGCAAAGATCAAAGTCTGGGAGTGCTGTGTGGGATGATTACTATCCAGCTCCACCTTTCGATCTTAGTGTAGATGAGCCGGCAGGAATAACAGGCGAGGAGGGCAAAGCAGTAGAGGATAAGGGGTGGCAACCACACCTACCACCGGCGACATTGAGTGGGGCTTTGACTGGGGCAAGATGGATTTCGATGAAGTTGTCGAGGGGGCAGTGAAAAATGTTGTAGGACAGAGTGCGGGGCACATGTCACCTGCCGGTTTCAGTATACCAACCGAAGTTGGAAAAACTACCACTGAGGGGGAATCATCGGGCAAAGGTGCAGCCAGCAGCTCAGAAGAGCCCGTTCCTGAGAAGCGTGAGAGGAGGATACTGAAAGATCCACCATCATAGAGGTCACCATATGTGAATGTAGAGATGAGGAAGGATTTCACATGCAATGCAGAGACAAACAGAGTTTACGCACTGGTTCTGTTGCTTGGAGGAGGAGGAGGGACGAGAAGGACGTTGCAGCGTGATGATGCAACGTGTGTGTTTCTTCCAGTAGCCACTTTTTGTTTCTGCTTTTTTTCTTTTTCACATGCAATGATCTCTCCTATTGTTATTTTTCTCAACAGAGCCTTTCTTTTGTTCTACAGGCCGCAAATCATAAACTATCATGGTTACTTTTGCACAATCAAGGAGCTTGCTCAATCAATGAGGAAGGCATGATGGATGAAGACACATGTCTTTGAGTTAGGGATTGAAGAAATCATGTACAACAGACAGGTGGGGTCCGAGAAAATTATCATGCCTGTTAGGTTTTCGGTAAGAGAAACTAAAACCCACATTTTTTCCTTTTTTGTTTTGGGACTGAAGTTGTTTATTTATCATCTCATTCTACATTTCTTCATAGACTTGTCTTCAAAGACTAGATCTCGATGTGAAGGAGTTGCATGACAGGTTCAAAAAATCAAACTGTTTGGATGAGCAAAACATGGTATGCTCCATGTGTTTACTAGTTGTTTCCCTTTTATTTTATTTTCAGTTTGTCTATAATCGTGTGTGTGTTTGTTGTCTAAATTTCTATGACCTGTGACACATCATTATGATGGCTATAGGTGCATGTACAAAACCCCCCTATTGTGCATGTGCAAACCACCCCTGCCGCATACCTACTATAATAGCCCCCTCAAGATATGAGTGAGCAGTATCTGTCAGTTGGCTTTTCTTTACATATAAGTTGCATGTTATAGTTTGCATTGTTGCCTAAAAAGTGCATGGTTATAGTGACTTTTTTTGCACAGGTTGAAAACCAAGAGCATTGCCTGTGCTTTTGTTGGTGTTTTTTCTGTTTTTTCTAAGATCATTTTTTTAGAAGCTGATATCAGGAAATCATAGGAGTTGCTTGAAATCACATCATAAATTGCTCATAAAAACCCCCAGAGATGCCTGATAAGCCATTGCAGAAGCTTCATACACATGTCAGAAGTTTTTTTGATGTTCTTTAGTGTTTTGAGAGCTATATCAGAAGTTGCCTAAAATTCTAGGGAGTTGCCTAAAAACCATATCAGATGTTGCTCCTAAAAACATATAGATTTGCCAAAAATCATATCAGCAGTTGATATCCTTGTTATGCTGACGTGATTTTTTTCTTGAAGGTTATGATTCTTGTGCTTGAAAATTTAGACCCAGAGAACACCAATGGTGCACACCACTACTGGCTATTCAACATCAATCTGAGGGACAAAAGGTTCGAAGTGTTTGACTCATGGAGGATGTTAAAGAAAAGCAAGAGGCTGGATGATGTTGCAAGGGCCACTGTAGCAGCAGTTCGTGTGTTGTGGGACAAATACTATCCAACACAAGCAAACACAATGGACAAGTTCCCGCTTGTGGACATCGATGCACCAACACACTGTATCGTAAGGACTAACCGACCTACATACATCTCGTTGTTATAATACATAGTTTTTTGCCTTTTTTGCAAGTGCTTTCTTGACATTTGTTTTTTTGCAGCGGTGACTGTAGCATATTCGCATTGATGAACGTGTTATTGTGGAACGGGACGCGGCTCCCGGACTACGGACAAAGCGACATACCAAACATCAGGAAGAAGATGACCATCTCCATGCTGAAGTGTGACCTGAACAAGATTCTATGGCAGGAGATCCTCAAACCGACCAACAAGTGAACGAATAACTAGGTAAAAAATTCCTGATCAATGTGTTCCATTAGATAATATCAATGTGAATACTAATATGTTCCATTAGAAAACTCACAAAAGTTTGTCCCAAACCATATAACAAGTTTGCATAAATCACAAGCATCCATAGGTTTTGCAAGTTTATGAGTAAGGAATATAAGCACAAATGTCAAGCATCCGCCTCCACACAGTCTCCAATTTGTGAATTTAAAGCTAGGAAAACACATAAATTAAAACAAGTCCACGCAAATCATTTCATAGTTGCTGTTTTTGAAACTGGTAGTTGCTTGATTTCCCTTCTACATCTGCTCAAAAACCAGACCACAATTGCTTCATCTACCAGGACATTGTTGCTTTTTTACTTCAGCTAGTTTTGCAAGCCCAGGGGTCATTATCTTCATGTGGTAACGATCACAACAGCTTCCCTAGGCATGTCGCAGCAGTGTGATCAGTTGATTCACAAATGTTGCACCTTTTCTTTTTCTTAGGGTGTAGCTCCAAGGCTGATTTGAAGTGCCTCCTGCGGCTGCGCCCTTTTGTGACTGAACGAGGTGGATCCATAGAAGCAGGGGGCAGGAGGTTGGTTTGAACCACTTGGGGCATTAGGGTTTGATGCTTCCCTAGCCCGAGCCGCTTCTCGTGCTGCTTTTAGCCTCTTCTTCCTTAGTTTATTCCGCTTAGTAACCTCAGTATCTGCTGCTTTCATGTGCCTCCTAACTGCAGGGCTGCCTCATCACTAGTCATTGCCTTCTTGGCTAGCTTTGCAAAATACATTGTCAGAGTCACTTGCCAAACTTGGTTCTCCGACTCAGCGGGCAAGTCCGATGGAGGGCCCTCGTTAGTTGGCGGTGGTGCACTTGGCACCGCATCTTGCGTCTAGCGATGATTGATGTAGTGTTCAGGTATCTCATTAACGCCAAGGTGTGTGAAGATTTTCAAGACATGGCAACAAAGTATGCCGTCCCTATGCCACTTGCAACATCCACAATCATAGATAGCTGACTCTGGTCTCATTGTGACTAGGTACTTCCTTGAGCCATACCCTAGGACTTCTTCTATATTGGGCTCAAGGTAATAGAAGTTGATTCCAGTGGGACGCACATCGTACTGGCCAATCATTTGAAACTCAGTTCTAAATTTCACATAGATGTCCCTAGTGGGGAAACGCGACCATCTTTGTGCGTCTAGATGCTCTGTCTGGTAGTCATTCCTGCCCTCCCTCACGAGTATGTGCACCTGAATCTTCTCATATTGCTTGACGAAGTTGAGAATTGACTTGTGTGGGTTCACATAGCGCTTCAACACAGCATTGAACCCATCACTGCATTGTGTTGACTGAAGGAAAGGGAAGAACCTGAATTTGAAGTAACACGGCACCCATGTAGCCCGGTATTCATAGAGTTTCTCAAAGTGACCATGCATCAGACCTTCATATTTCAATTGAAGTGCAGCCCATTTCCTTTCAAATTTAGCCGGGGTGAAACTAAAGTCAATGCATTCATTGAAGTCTTACCAAATCCGGGTTCCTAGCCAACACAGACCCAAGCTTCTTTTGTGCTTTCTTCATTATATGCCAACGGCAGCAACGGTAAATCGTTGCCGGGAACTTCCTCTTGATAGATTGTGCCATAGCAACATCTTGGTCCGTGATGATGTTATCCGGAGCCAAACCATCCATTGCTTCTAGGGAAGCATCAAACAACCAGCCATAACTTGAGGCTAGTTCCTGCCGGACAAATCCACATCCAAGCATAATTGACTGCCCATGTTTGTTGATGCCAATGAAGGGGGCAAACAGCATACTGTACATGTTCATGAGATAAGTTGCATCAAATGATATGCAATCATGATAAGCCTTCGTGTACGCTTTCCGTGCCGCACCATCCACCCAAAACAAGTTTTTTGTCCTGCCTTTTGCATCTGTCTTGCATTTAAAGAAGAATCCTGGGTCGTTTTCCATCACCTTGCAAAAGTAGTTTAGTGTTTCTTCAATGTCAATGTCCTTAGTTGGGGCATGGACCTTCGAACAGTGGTTATGGATGGTTTTAGCTATGCACAGAACAATCAACTCCGAGCCATAGTATGATGACATTATCATCATCATCTTACCTGCCATAAAAAACAGAAACTTGTGCTTTTCAGGACTAACTAATCACAATGTAGCGAGCAACTTGTTTTTATAGAGAACATAAAGCAACATTTATGCATAAGTAGGACGAGACCAAGTCTGTTTCCCAGCAAGTGTTTTTTCTACTGGGTGATGCATATCAGAGTTGCACCGAAAATGAACATAGTTGCCTCAGTTTACTGTTCAAGTTGTCAGTTTTTCTCCCTGATCAGGGTCGCCCATGTATCCTAAGCACCTTATACTAGGATAGGAAAGAAATCCAGGTAGTTGAGGTAGAAATAGGCAACACCAAGGTTTTATGTTGGGTGATGATTTTTTTAATTACCAGAGTTGCATAAAAAATGAACATAGTTGCATAAAAAATGAACATAATTGGCTCAGGTCAAAGTACTTGATGCAGGAATAAGTAACAGTTCTGTGGTAACACGATTTAATCCAATGTGAGTTGTACCTGCTATCAAGTTGCAGTCATTTAGGTGAGTCAGAAATTTTTTCTCTTCCGGTGTGATGCCTTGGTGAGAACGGAGGTATTTCGAAAGTGATGGCTTGTCAATCAGTGGATGGTTGTGATCCGCAATAAAAGTGATAACCTCCCATTTGTCATCTTTAAGCTTCACCGCCATCTTAGCACGACATTTTGTTTGCTTCACAGTTTCTCGCTTCCTCTTCTTCTTGAAAGTGTGTTCCTCTACATCCTCTTCAACATCTTGTTCAGGTGAACTCGGGCATGCAGTGCTTTTGCTAGATGAGGCAACATCTGGGATCCCAACCCTCTCTACTGGTTTGCAGAACTTGTTATAGTAGAATTGTTGTTTTCCAACACGCCTGTGTAGGCCGACCTGTAAGACGTATTCGACTTGATTGAAAAGCCCTCCATCAAAGCATAGCGATTGTAGTGTTCCCTCGAATCGTCTAATGTGTCGAAGCGCATGCCAACATAAGGTTGTTGTGGCTGTGACCCAGCTTCTTCGTCTTCCAACTCATGTGCCTCATGAACTAAAGCATTAGCTGAAGGAAATATGCCCTAGAGGCAATAATAAAGTTATTATTTATTTCCTTATATCATGGTAAATGTTTATTATTCATGCTAGAATTGTATTAATCGGAAACATGATACATGTGTGAATACATACACAAACAGAGTGTCACTAGTATGCCTCTACTTGACTAGCTCGTTGATCAAAGATGGTTATGTTTCCTAGCCATAGACAAAGAGTTGTCAGTTGATTAATGAGATCATGTCATTAGGAGAATGATGTGATTGACTTGACCCATTCCGTTAGCTTAGCACTTGATCACTTAGTATGTTGCTATTGCTTTCTTCATGACTTATACATGTTCCTATGACTATGAGATTATGCAACTCCTGTTTACCGGAGGAACACTTTGTGTGCTACCAAATGTCACAACATAACTGGGTGATTATAAAGGTGCTCTACAGGTGTCTCCGAAGGTACTTGTTGGGTTGGCGTATTTCGAGATTAGGATTTGTCACTCCGATTGTCGGAGAGGTATCTCTGGGCCCACTCGGTAATGCACATCACTTAAGCCTTGCAAGCACTGCAACTAATGAGTTAGTTACGGGATGATGTATTACGGAATGAGTAAAGAGACTTGCCAGTAACGAGATTGAACTAGGTATTGAGATACCGATGATCGAATCTCGGGCAAGTAACATACCGATGACAAAGGGAACAGCGTATGTTGTTATGCGGTCTGACCGATAAAGATCTTCGTAGAATATGTGGGAGCAAATATGAGCATCCAGGTTCCGCTATTGGTTATTGACCGGAGATGTGTCTCGGTCATGTCTACATAGTTCTCGAACCCGTAGGGTCCGCACGCTTAAAGTTTCGATGACAGTTATATTGCGAGTTTATGAGTTTTGATGTACTGAAGGTTGTTCGGAGTCCCAGATGTGATCACAGACATGACGAGGAGTCTCGAAATGGTCGAGACATGAAGATTGATATATTGGAAGCCTATATTTGAATATTGGAAATGTTCCGAGTGAAATCGGGATTTTACCGGAGTATCGAGGGGTTACCGGAACCCCCCGGGGGCTTAATGGGCCATAGTGGGCCTTAGTGGAGAAGAGGAGAGGCGGCTAGGGCAGGGCCGCGCGCCCCTCCCCCTCTAGTCCGAATAGGACAAGGAGAGGGGGCGGCGCCCCCCTTTCCTTCCTCTCTCCCTCCTCTTTCCCCCCATCTCCTAATCCAACAAGGAAGGGAGGGAGTCCTACTCCCGGTGGGAGTAGGACTCTGATACGTCCATTTTGCATCATGCTTTTATATCAATATTTATTGCATTATGGTCTGTTATTACACATTATGTCACAATACTTATGCCTATTCTCTCTTATTTTAGAAGGTTTACATAGAGAGGGAGAATGCCGGCAGCTGGGATTCTGGGCTGGAAAAGGAGCAAATATTAGAGACCTATTCTGCACAGCTCCAAAAGTCCTGAAACTTCACGGATGATGTTTTCCAAATATATAAAAAATACTGAGTGCAAGAACCTCACCAGGGGGCACACACTTCCCACGAGGGTGGGGGGCGCGCCCTACCCCCGAATTATGATTTTAAACTTGCCGGTGAGAAGAGGTTATTTGATATTAGCTCACTTGATGAATGGAGAACCCAAGCCTACGAGAATGCCAAGTTGTTTAAAGAAAAAGTTAAAAGATGGCATGACAAAATGATACAAAAGTGTGAGTTTAATGTAGATGATTATGTATTGCTATACAACTCTCGTTTAAGATTTTTTGCAGGAAAAATTCTCTCTAAATGGGAAGGCCCTTACGTTATCGAGGAGGTCTGCCATTCCGGTGCCATAAAAATCAACAACTTCGAAGGCACCAATCCGAAGGTGGTAAATGGTCAAAGAATCAAACACTATATCTTAGGTAATCCCATAAATGTTGAAACCAATGTTATCGAAACCGTAACCCCGGAGGAATACATAAAGGACACTTTCCAGAACATTTCAGACTCCGAAAAGGAATAGGTATGTGGTACGGTAAGTAAACCGACTCCAAAACAGTTTTTAAGGCAATATTTCTCCGTTTTGGAATATTTAGAAAAATAGAAAAATAAGCAGCAATCTGGGAAGGACACGAGGGCTCCACGAGGGTGGAGGGCGCACCCTACCCTACTGGGCGCGTCCCCTACCTCGTGGGCACCTCGTGCGCTCTCCAGACTCCATTTTCGTACACGACATGTATTTTGGTCGGTAAAAATTTATTATATAATCTCCCGGAGGTTTTTATTCCTGTATCACACAAAAATCCCTTGTCTTTGTTTTGAGCTGTCCTGCTGCAGACAAAGCAACATGTCGTCCTAGGATTCGGAAGGAGAAAGCTACGTGGCTGACTACCTTGCAGATCCTAAGATCTATGGGGATGTGGAGCATTGCGGTTGGACTACGGAAGAAGAAGAGGACAATGAACCCAAGGGAAAGGAGGAGACGAGCTCAGATGAAGATGAAGTCCCACTACCTCAACCTAGGGACATGCATGTGGAGTTCAAAAAGTCAAGCCTCCCGGATAGGGTAAAGAAACCTAAGATCGAGTTTATCCCTTTTCGCCTCTTGCAGGAGAACAAACAGGAACTATGCAAAAATATACTGAGCCTGGAGCAGGAGATCGAGGACCTAAGGGACCAAAATTCTGTCCTCAAGCGCAAATTAAGGAAGAAGCCTACTCCATCAACAAAATCACCACCGTTTCCACCAACAAAGAAGAATTGAGTATCTGGTATGGGCACTCCACTTGGCAACTGCCAAGCTTGGGGGAGTGCCCCGGTATCGTATCACCGTCACTTTTATCTTTACCGTTTTTCTTAGTTCGATCCTTTTGGTAATATCTTGATCTAGTAGAGTAAAAGTTCTTACTATGATCTAGTTGTGAGTTTTGCTTTATTATCCTTCTATGTAATCGAGTCCGTGAGCTATATAATAAAGATTAGTGTTGAGTCAAGGGCTTGATTATTTTGCCATGATCCTAAAGGAATAAAAGAAAAGAGAAAGAAATAAAAAGAAACAAAGAGATCATATGAGTCTTATGGAGAGTAATGAGCTCACATAGAAAGAGTATGATGAATAAAAGTTATTGAGGGTTGACAAACACAGTTTTGGTCATCGTTGCAATTAATAGGAAGTAATAAATAAAGAGAGGTCTTCACATATAAATATACTATCTTGGACATCTTTTATGATTGTGATCACTCATTAAAATATGACATGCTAAAGAGTTGACATTGGACAAGGAAGACAACGTAATGGGTTATGTTTTCTTACATTTGAGATAAATTATATTGTGTTGGATCTTCCAACATGATGAGCTTGCCTTTCCCCCTCATGCTAGCCAAATTCATCGCACCAAGTAGAGATACTACTTGTGCTTCCAAACACCCTTAAACCAGTCTTGCCATAAGAGTCCACCATATCTACCTATGGATTGAGTAAGATCCATCAAGTAAGTTGTCATCGGTGCAAGCAATAAAAATTGCTCTCTAAATATGTATGATTGATTGGTGTGGAGGAAATAAGCTTTATACGAGCGTGTGATATGGAAGTAATAAAAGCGACAGACTGCATAATAAAGGTCCATATCACAAGTGGCAATATAAAGTGACGTTCTTTCACATTAAGATTTTGTGCATCCAACCCATAAAAGCGCATGACAACCTCTGCTTCCCTCTGCGAAGGGCCTATCTTTTACTTTTATCTCCTACAATTGCATAAGAGTCATGGTGATCTTCACCCTTCCTTTTTACATTTTATCCTTTGGCAAGCAAAATATGTTGGAAAGATCCTGGTATATATGGCTAATTGGATGTGAGTTTTCATGAACTATTACTGTTGACATTACCCTTGAGGTAAAACATTGGGAGGCAAAACTATAAGCCCCTATCTTTCTCTGTGTTCGATTAAAACTCCATACCCATAAGTATTGCATGAGTGTCAGCAATTGTGAAAGATTATATGATAGTTGAGTATGTGGACTTGCTGAAAAGCTCTTATACATTGACTCTTTCCTATGTTATGATAAATTGCAATTGCTTCAGTGACTGAAATTGTAGTTTGTTAGTTTTCAATGAATTTTACAATTCATACTTGATATTGTGATTGAATTATTACTCTAGCATCTGATATTATATGACAAAGAATTATGTAAGTTGTTGTTCTAAGAATGATCATGATGCCCTCATGTCTGTATTTTATTTTTATCGACACCTCTATCTCTAAACATGTGGACATATTTTTCGATTTCGGCTTTTCGCTTGAGACAAGCGAGGTCTAAGCTTGGGGGAGTTGATACGTCCATTTTGCATCATGCTTTTATATCAATATTTATTGCATTATGGGCTGTTATTACACATTATGTCACAATACTTATGCCTATTCTCTCTTATTTTACAAGGTTTACATAGAGAGGGAGAATGCCGGTAGCTGGGATTCTGGGCTGGAAAAGGAGCAAATATTAGAGACCTATTCTGCATAGCTCCAAAAGTCCTGAAACTTCACGGATGATGTTTTCCAAATATATACAAAATACTGAGTGCAAGAACCTCACCAGGGGGGCACACACTTCCCACGAGGGTGGGGGCGCGCCCTACCCCCCAGGGCGCGCCCCCCTACCTCGTGGGCCCCCTGGTGGCCCTCCGGCGGCCATCTTTTGCTATATGGAGTCTTTCGATGGGAAAAAAATCATAAGCCATCTTCTCGGACAAAACTCCGCCGCCACAAGGCAGAACCTTGGCGGAATCAATCTAGGGCTCTGGCGGAGCTGTTCTGCCGGGGAAACTTCCCTCCCGGAGGGGGAAATCATCGCCATCGTCATCACCAAGGCTCCTCTCATCGGGAGAGGGCAATCTCCATCAACATCTTCATCAGCACCATCTCATCTCAAAACCCTAGTTCATCTCTTGTATCCAATTCTTGTCTCCAAGACCGGGATTGGTGCTAGTAGGTTGCTAGTAGTGTTAATTACTCCTTGTAGTTGATGCTAGTTGGTTTAATTGGTGGAAGATCATATGTTCAGATCCTATATGCATATTAATACCCCTCTGATTATGAACATGTTTATGCTTTGTGAGTAGTTACTTTTGTTCCTGAGGACATGGGAGAAGTCTTGCTATTAGTAGTCATGTGAATTTGGTATTCGTTCAATATTTTGATGAGATGTATGTTGTCTCTCCTCTAGTGGTGTTATGTGAACGTCGACTACATGACACTTCACTATTATTTGGGCCTAGAGGAAGGCATTGGGAAGTAATAAGTAGATGATGGGTTGCTAGAGTGACAGAAGATTAAACCCTAGTTTATGCGTTGCTTCGTAAGGGGCTGATTTGGATCCATATGTTTCATGTTATGGTTAGGTTTACCTTAATACTTTTGTTGTATTTGCGGATGCTTGCAATAGAGGTTAATCATAAGTGGGATGCTTGTCCAAGTAAGGGCAGCACCCAAGCACCGGTCCACCCACATACCAAATTATCAAAGTACCGAACGCGAATCATATGAACGTGATGAAAACTAGCTTGACGATATTCCCATGTGTCCTCGGGAGCGCTTTACATCATATAGGAGTTTGTCCAGGCTTGTCCTTTGCTACAAAAGGATTGGGCCACCTTGCTGCACTTTATTTACTTTTGTTACTTGTTGCTCGTTACAAATTATCTTATCACAAAAGTATTTGTTACCACTTATTTCAGTACTTGCAGAGAATACCTTGCTGGAAACCGCTTATCATTTCCTTCTGCTCCTCGTTGGGTTTGACACTCTTACTTATCGAAAGGACTACTATAGATCCCCTATACTTGTGGGTAGGCCTGGGCGTTCGGTTCCCTCGAACCGATTGGTTTGGTGCTTCGGGTTTCCACAAAAATCAGTTATTAGATTTTTGCTGACCGATCGGTTTCCTAAATAAGCACTAACCGACAAAATGGTTCACATACACTTCGGCTTGGGTCTCGGTCAAGACCGAACAACACCGATGTTCTGCAAGACCAACTTCGGCCTCGAAAACAAAACAGAATCATAGTCTTGAAGGTAAGTGACAAAAGGAAAACCAAGCATGCAATAGAGATTCAAACATCCAGGCTACATGACATCGATCAAGATCAATTATAGCAAAAATACATGCTAATTACAAGCTGTAATTCATCCATCACCTCAGCCCTCTCCATCCCCGCTGTTAAAAATTAGAGCCCCAGATCCATGCGCCTACCCACTTCCTTCTTTATTCCATCACATACCAAGATTTCCAACACGGATCTGTGCATCGGGCTTGAGCAGAAGAGACGGTCGCTGCCTGGCCGGTCATCTTCCATCTCCACGAGCAGGAGCACTGCCGTCAGATGGATAGGAGGGTCGGGGCTGATAGGTGGAAGTGGACCGCGCCGCCGGCCACAGGGATCAGTAAAAGTAGAATACATGGGGTGGCAAGATTGTGAGCTGTAGGAGTGCGTTGTAGGCGAGGGGCACCTTCTGCTTGGCGTGGATGCGGAGGCCGAGATGCTGGCCGTAGGTGGAGTCGGCGCCGCGCAGCCGCAAGGAGGTCTCCATCACCACTGGCGGCAGCGGCAGCAGGTGAGGAGTGAGAGAGAGAGAGATGGGTATGGTTAGTTGTTGCGACGGTCAAGAGAGTAGCGGGCGGCGGCTAGGGATGCGGTCGAGGTGTCGATGCGGATGCGGATGCGGCAGGGATTGGGAGAAGGATTTATGGCTCTCGAGGCCGAGTAGTTGGGTTGTGGGCTACGGGCTATGGGCCTGTGACTATGTAGGTTTCTCTCGAGTCCATCTTCTTCGGTACTTCGGTGTATTCGGTTACTCGATACGTACACCCGAATTGACCTAAGAGAGTACGGTTTTTCAGATTAGCTGACCGAATTTATGGCTGAAGAATTCGGTTTCAATGACTTCGGGTTCGGTCACGGTTAGTTCGGTTCAATACGTCGGTCATCGGTTTATATGCCCACCCCTACTTGTGGGTCATCATACTCCTCCTGGCGTGCCTCCTCCTGGTCGGCCGCACCTCCCCCCTTGCTCTTTTATATATGGGGGCAGGGGGCACCCCACAGACACAACAATTGATATGATATTTTAGCCGTGTGCGGTGCCCCCCTCCACCATAGTCCACCTCGATAATACTGTAGCGGTGCTTAGGCGAAGCCCTGCATCGGTAGAACATCATCATTTTCACCATGCCGTCGTGCTGACGAAACTCTCCCTCAACACTCGGCTGGATCGGAGTTTGAGGGACGTCATCGGGCTGAACGTGTGCTGAACTCAGAGGTGTCGTGCGTTCGGTACTTGATCGGTCGGATCATGAAGACGTACGACTACATCAACCGCGTTGTGCTAACGCTTCCGCTTTCGGTCTACGACGGTACATGGACAACACTCTCCCCTCTCGTTGCTATGCATCACCATGATCTTGCGTGTGCGTAGGAATTTTTTTGAAATTACTACGATCCCCAACAGTGGCATCCGAGCCAGGTTTTATGCGTAGATGTTATATGCATGAGTAGAACACAAGTGAGTTGTGGGCGATACAAGTCATACTGCTTACCAGCATGTCATACTTTGGTTCAACGGTATTGTTGGATGAAGCGGCCCGGACCGACATTACGCGTACGCTTACGCGAGACTGGTTCTACCGAAGTGCTTTGCACACAGGTGGCTGGCGGGTGTCAGTTTCTCCAACTTTAGTTGAACTGAGTGTGGCTACGCCCGGTCCTTGCGAAGGTTAAAACAGCACCAACTTGACAAACTATCGTTATGGTTTTGATGCGTAGATAAGAACGGTTCTTGCTCAGCCCGTAGCAGCCACGTAAAACTTGCAACAACAAAGTAGAGGACGTCTAACTTGTTTTTGCAGGGCATGTTGTGATGTGATATGGTCAAAGCATGATGCTAAATTTTATTGTATGAGATGATCATGTTTTGTAGCCGAGTTATCAGCAACTAGCAGGAGCCATATGGTTGTCGCTTTATTGTATGCAATGCAATCACCCTGTAATGCTTTACTTTATCACTAAGCGGTAGCGATAGTCATAGAAGCATAATATTGGCGAGACGACAACGATGCTACGATGGAGATCAAGGTGTCGCGCCGGTGACGATGGTGATCATGACGGTGCTTCGGAGATGGAGATCACAAGCACAAGATGATGATGGCCATATCATATCACTTATATTGATTGCATGTGATGTTTATCTTTTATGCATCTTATCTTGCTTTGATTGACGGTAGCATTATAAGATGATATCTCACTAAATTTCAAGATAAAGGTGTTCTCCCTGAGTATGCACTGTTGCCAAAGTTCGTCGTGCCCAGACACCACGTGATGATCGGGTGTGATAAGCTCTACGTCCATCTACAACGGGTGCAAGCCAGTTTTGGACACGCGGAATACTCAGGTTAAACTTGACGAGCCTAGCATATGCAGATATGGCCTCGGAACACTGAGACCGAAATGTCGAGCATGAATCATATAGTAGATATGATCAACATAGTGATGTTCACCATTGAAACTACTCCATCTCACGTGATGATCGTACATGGTTTAGTTGATATGGATCACGTGATCACTTAGATGATTAGAGGGATGTCTATCTAAGTGGGAGTTCTTAAGTAATATGATTAATTGAACTTTAATTTATCATGAATTTAGTCCTGATAGTATTAGCATATCTATGTTGTAGATCAATAACTCGCGTTTAGCTCCCCTGTTTTATTTTTGATATGTTCCTAGAGAAAACTAAGTTGAAAGATGTTAGTAGCAATGATGTGGATTAGATTCGTGATCTAAGGATTATCCTCATTACTACACAGAAGAATTATGTCCTTGATGCACCGCTAGGTGACAGACCTATTGCAGGAGCAGATGCAGACGTTATGAACCGTTTTCTAGCTCAATATGATGACTACTTGATAGTTTAGTGCACCATGCTTAACAACTTAGAATCGGGACTTCAAAGACATTTTGAACGTCATGGATCATATGAGATGTTCCAGGAGTTGAAGTTAATATTTCAAGAAAATACCCGAGTTGAGAGATATGAAGTCTCCAACAAGTTCTATAGCTAAAAGATGGAGGAGAATATCTCAAGCAGTGAGCATATTCTCAGATTGTCTGGGTACTACAGTCGCTTGAATAAAGTGGGAGTTAATCTTCCAGATAAAATAGTGATTGACAGAATTCTCTAGTCACCATCACCAAGTTAGTAGAACTTCGTGATGAACTATAGTATGCAAGGGATGACGAAAACGATTCCCGAGCTTTTCGTGATGATGAAATCGATGAAGGTAGAAATCAAGAAAGAGCATCAAGTGTTGATGATTAACAAGACCACTAGTTTCAAGAAAAGGGCAAAGGGAAAGAAAGGGAACTTCAAGAAGAACGGCAAGCAAGTTGCTGCTCAAGTGAAGAAGCCCAAGTCTGGACCTAAGCCTGAGACTAAGTGCTTCTACTGCAAAGGGACTGGTCATTGGAAGCGGAACTGCCCCAAGTATTTGGCGGATAAGAAGGATGGCAAAGTGAACAATGCTATATTTTATATACATGTTATTGATGTGTACTTTACTAGTGTTTATAGCAACCCCTCGGTATTTGATACTGGTTCAGTTGCTAAGAGTAGTAACTCGAAACGGGAGTTGCAGAATGAACAGAGACTAGTTAAGGGTGAAGTGACGATGTGTGTTGGAAGTGGTTCCAAGATTGATATGATCATCATCGCACACTCCCTATACTTTCAGGATTAGTGTTAAACCTAAATAAATGTTATTTGATGTTTGTGTTGAGCATGAATATGATTTGATCATGTTTATTGCAATACGGTTATTCATTTAAGTTAGAGAATAATTGTTGTTCTGTTTACATGAATAAAACCTTCTATGGTCATACACCCAATAAAAATGGTTTGTTGGATCTCGATCGTAGTAATACACATATTCATAATATTGAAGCCAAATATGCAAAGTTAATAATGATAGTGCAACTTATTTGTGGCACTGCCGTTTAGGTCATATTGGTGTAAAGCGCATGAAGAAAATCCATGTTGATGGGCTTTTGGAATCACTTGATTATGAATCAGTTGATGCTTGCGAACCACGCGCTCATGGGCAAGATGACTAAGACTCTGTTCTCCGGAACAATGGAGCGAGCAACAGACTTGTTGGAAATAATACATACTGATGTATGCAGTCTGATGAGTGTTGAGGCTCGTGGCAGGTATCATTATTTTCTGACCTTCACAGATGATTTGAGTAAGATATGGGTATATCTTCTTGATGAAACATAAATCTGAAACATTTGAAAAGTTCAAATAATTTCAGAATGAAGTGGAAAATCATCGTAACAAGAAAATAAAGTTTCTACGATCTAATCATGGAGGAGAATATTTGAGTTACGAGTTTGGTCTTCAATTAAAACAATGTGGAATAGTTTCACAAACTCATGCCACCTGGAACAGCACAGCGTAATGGTGTGTCTGAATGTCATAACCGTACTTTATTTGATATAGTGCAATCTATGATGTCTCTTAACGATTTACCACTATCGTTTTGGGGTTATGCATTAGAGACAGCTGCATTCACATTAAAAAGGGCAACATCTAAATCCGTTGAGACGACACGGTATGAACTGTGGTTTAGCAAGAAACCTAAGTTGTCGTTTCTTAAAGTTTGGGGTTGCGATGCTTATGTGAAAAAGTTTCATCTTGATAAGCTCAAACCCAAGTCGGAGAAGTGCGTCTTCATAGGATACCCAAAGAGTAACTGTTGGGCACACCTTCTATCACAGGTCCGAAGGCAAGATATTTGTTGCTGAGAATGGATCCTTTCTAGAGAAGGAGTTTCTCTCGAAAGAAGTGAGTGGGAGGAAATTAGAACTTGATGAGGTAACTGTACCTGCTCCCTTATTGGAAAGTAGTTCATCACGGAAATCTGTTTCTGTGAATCCTACACCAATTAGTGAGGAAGCTAATGATGATGATCATATAACTTCAGATCAAGTTACTACCGAACCTCGTAGGTCAACCAGAGTGAGATCCGCACCAGAGTAGTACGGTAATCCTGTTCTGGAGGTCATGTTAATTGACCATGACGAACCTATGAACTATGAGGAAGCGATGATGAGCCCAGATTCCGCGAAATGGCTCAAGGCCATGAAATCTGAGATTGGATCCAGGTATGAGAACAAAGTATGGACTTTGATTGACTTGCCCGATGATCGGTGAGTCATTAAGAATAAATGGATCTTCAAGAGGAAGACAGACGCTGATAGTAGTGTTACTATCTACAAAGCTCGAATTGTCGCAAAGTGTTTTCGACAAGTTCAAGGTGTTGACTATGATGAGATTTTCTCACTCGTATCGATGCTTAAAAGTCTGTCCAAATCATGTTAGCAGTTGCCGCATTTTATGAAATCTGGCAAATGGATGTCAAAACTGTATTCCTTCATGGATTTCTTAAAAAGAAGAGTTGTATATGATGCAACCAGAAGGTTTTGTCGACCCTAAAGGTGCTAACAAAGTGAGCAAGCTCCAGCGATCCATCTATGGACTGGTGCAAGCATCTCGGAGTTGGAATATATGCTTTGATAAAGTGATCAAAGTATATGGTTTTATACAGACTTGCGGTGAAGCCTGTATTTACAAGAAAGTGAGTGGGAGCACTACAATATTTCTGATAAGTATATGTGAATGACATATTGTTGATCAGAAAGAATGTAGAATTTTCTAGAAAGCATAAAGGAGTATTGAAAGGAGTTTTTCAAAGAAAGACCTCGATGAAGCTGCTTACAGATTGAGCATCAAGATCTATAGAGAGAGATCAAGACGCTTGATAAGTTATTTCAATGAGTACATACCTTGATAAGATTTTGAAGTAGTTCAAAATGGAACAGTCAAAGAAGGAGTTCTTGCCTGTGTTGCAAGGTGTGAAGTTGAGTAAAGACTCAAAACCTGACCACAACAGAAAATAGAAAGAGAATGATAAGTCATTCCCTATGCCTCAATCATAGGTTCTATAAAGTATGCTATGCTATTTACCAGTCCTATTGTATACCTTAGCATCTTTCTGGCAAGGGAGTACAATAGTGATCTAGGAGTAGATCACTGGACAGCGGTCAAAATTATCCTTAGAGGACTAAGGAAATATTTCTCGGTTATGGAGGTGATAAAAGAGTTCATCGTAAAGAGTAACGTCGATGCAAGTTTTTTACATCGATCTAGATGACTCTAAGTCTCAATCTGGATACATATTGAAAATGGGAGCAATTAGCTAGAGTAGCTCCGTGTAGAGCATTGTAGACATAGAAATTTGCGAAATACATACGGATCTGAATGTTGCAGACCCGTAGACTAAACTTCTCTCACAAGAAAAACATGATCACTCTTTGGGTGTTAATCACATAGCGATGTGAACTAGATTATAGACTCTAGTAAACCCTTTGGGTATTAGTCACATGGAGATGTGAACTAATCACATAAAGATGTGAACTAGATTATTGACTCTAGTGCAAGTGGGAGACTGAAGGAAATATGCCCTAGAGGCAATAATAAAGTTATTATTTATTTCCTTATATCATGATAAATGTTTATTATTCATGCTAGAATTGTATTAACCGGAAACATGATACATGTGTGAATACATAGACAATCAGAGTGTCACTAGTATGCCTCTACTTGACTAGCTCGTTGATCAAAGATGGTTATGTTTCCTAGCCATAGACAAAGAGTTGTCAGTTGATTAACGAGATCACATCATTAGGAGAATGATGTGATTGACTTGACCCATTCCGTTAGCTTAGCACTTGATCGTTTAGTATGTTGCTATTGCTTTCTTCATGACTTATACATGTTCCTATGACTATGAGATTATGCAACTTCCATTTACCGGAGGAACACTTTGTGTGCTACCAAACGTCACAACATAACTGGGTGATTATAAAGGTGCTCTACAGGTGTCTCCGAAGGTACTTGTTGGGTTGGCGTATTTAGAGATTAGGATTTGTCACTCCGATTGTCGGAGAGGTATCTCTGGGCCCACTCGGTAATGCACATCACTTAAGCCTCGCAAGCATTGCAACTAATGAGTTAGTTGTGGGATGATGTATTACGGAACGAGTAAAGAGACTTGCCGGTAACGAGATTGAACTAGGTATTGAGATACCGACGATCGAATCTTGGGCAAGTAACATACCGATGACAAAGGGAACAACGTATGTTGTTATGCGGTCTGACCGATAAAGATCTTCGTAGAATATGTGGGAGCCAATATGAGCATCCAGGTTCCGCTATTGGTTATTGACCGAAGACGTGTCTCGGTCATGTCTACATAGTTCTCGAATCCGTAGGGTCCGCACGCTTAAAGTTTCGATGACAGTTATATTATGAGTTTATGAGTTTTGATGTACCGAAGGTTGTTCGGAGTCCCGGATGTGATCACAGACATGACGAGGAGTCTCTAAATGGTCAAGACATGAATATTGATATATTGGAAGCCTATATTTGGATATCGGAAATGTTCTGGGTGAAATCGGGATTTTACCGGAGTACCGAGGGGTTACCAGAACCCCCCGGGGGCTTAATGGGCCATAGTGGGCCTTAGTGGCCGCGCGCCCCTCCCCCTCTAGTCCGAATAGGACAAGGAGAGGGGGCGGTGCCCCCCCCCCCCCTTTCCTTCCTCTCTCCCTCCTCTTTCCCCCCTTCTCCTAATCCAACAAGGAAGGGAGGGGGTCCTACTCCCGGTGCGAGTAGGACTCCTCCTGGCGCACCTCCTCCTGGCCGGCCGCACCTCCCCCCTTGCTCCTTTATATACGGGGGCAGGGGCACCCCCAAACACAACAATTGATTTGATCTTTTAGCCGTGTGCGGTGCCCCCCTCCACCATAGTCCACCTCGATAATACTGTAGCGGTGCTTAAGCGAAGCCCTGCGTCGGTAGAACATCATCATCGTCACCTTGCCGTCATGCTGACGAAACTCTCCCTCAACACTCGGCTAGATCGGAGTTTGAGGGACGTCATCGGGCTGAACGTGTGCTGAACTCGGAGGTGTCGTGCGTTCGGTACTTGATCGGTCGGATCGTGAAGACGTACGACTACATCAACTGTGTTGTGCTAACGCTTCCGCTTTAGGTATACGAGGGTACGTGGACAACACTCTCCCCTCTCGTTGCTATGCATCACCATGATCTTGCGTGTGCGTAGGAAATATTTTGAAATTACCACGTTCCCCAACATTAGCAGGAGCAACCATAGGTGGGGGAGCAGCAACACGATTGTCCAGGACATGAGTAGTGTTAGAGCCAACGTTGGGGGTCAGGAGACTCACCAACCTCCTCCTTCAAATGTTGATGCTCCCGCCCATCCCCTGCATGCAAGAAGGGGCACCCAACTCGACTAAAATGTTGATGGACTCTACGTCAAGCGGTGGTTCATTCAGATCAATCATTATGAACAATCAACCTACAACAAACTGTGTGTTAGCCCACCACAAAAGCATGCATGACCTTTTTGAACAAACTAGTTGTAGAATATAAAGGAGCAACTACAAACACTTGTTTGGCAACTATAAAGTTAAACAGAGGCAATTTCTATCTTCTTTTTTCTCAAAAGTTTCTCGTTTCTTCTTTTTTCTTATATGTTTTATGTTTCTACCAGTATGACACGCATAGATAGCAGCAAAGATTTTGTTCACATGACATGCGCTGATTCATTTGTGCCTTTTTCAGCAGCAGATTACAACTTTTGATGATGGGAAACAACGTGCATATCTGACAGAGAGCCTACCAAGAGCAGGAGGCCTATCATTTGATGTAGTTTATGTCTTTTTTATTTTTTTAGTGAGACCATATGCAATGTAGCAAAGTATCCTAGTGTGGGATTGTTCGAATCTGTTTATCACGTGTCCTTTTGTTTTGTGCGTTTGTCGTTTGTGTCTTTTTAGCGAGAACCATACTGATATGGCAAAAGTTACTACTTTCTACCCCCTTGCTTTCTAACATGAAGTTTTATGTTCTTGATAGTACACATTTTAATGCACAGGGAGTTGCATGTGTTTTTAGTACTAGAGTTGCCATGTTCTTACATATGGTAGAGGCAACTGTAGATTTTTTGAACAGCTATGCTTGCACAACTCTTTTTTTACCAGAGTTGCTTCAAAAATGAACATAGTTGCCTCAGTTAACTGTTCGAGTTGTCAGGTTTTGTACCCTGATCAGGGTCGCTCATGAACCCCAAGCACCTTATAATAGGATAGGAAGAAAGCCAAACATGTTTCAATGCATACAATATAGAGAAATTATGTTTTGATGTTGCAATGCACCTGCAAAACTGTGCAATGGTCCTGCATTTTTGTTTCGCACTATAGTTGCCCTATTTTTGTACTGGTGATGCTTTTTTGTATCATAACAGTTGCTCAAGATGCATGCCATACATAGGGTTGGCTCAAAGCAGTCTACAAGTTGCTTTTTCACGAGATCAAAAGAACGAACTAAAAACTGGACTAGTTGATGTTCAAGCAGGGAAGGGCTGGGGTGGTTGAGTACGGAAAGAGAGAGAAGTCGGGTGGAGGTGCTGCTTACCTTTTTGGGGGGAGGTAGGTCTCTTTTTTGTCTCCAGATCTGATTTTTGGAGCAAGGAGGAGGAAGGAGGCGTTCCTGCATCGGCTTTGTTCTTCAAGACGCCATTGATGGGGCAGATCTTGTTTAGAGGAAGAAATGAGGAGCAAGGAGGAAGAAGGGGCCCCTTGCGTGGGCTTGTCCTTCAAGGAAAAGGGAGGAGGGGGTCGTGTGAGGAGTCTGCAAGGGAGCGTGGGCGGGGGTGCAGGGAGGGGGTGGGGACCGAAGCTTGGGGGCGACGAAGCGGGGACCGGGGGGATCAGGTGTGATCGGGGCGCACACGCGATCCACTCGTGATTCACGCGGGCTTGGATTGGTCGGTTTCGCGCGCGGGGGATTCTTTCCTTTTTGGGCTGTCTGGTCACGCGCACGGGTGGCTCCTTCCTTTTCTGGGAGAGCGCTCGGTACTGCGATCGGGCGCCCGTGCGCCAGCGAGCCACGTCCAAATTTGTACCGTTGGTTGGAATCGAACCCACGACATCTCGCTGGATAGCCTCGACATCAGCCACTGCAACTAGCGACTGGGATTAGTAGTATTAAAGTACAGCCCAAGTTTAAAGTATTATGGTCAGCGGCAGATCCGTATTTTCAATCTTCATTCAAAATATTGTTTTCTTGAAGAAATTTCAAAACTCAAACAAACTCTTAAAGAGTGTTTTTTTTAAACATGAACAATTATCGAAAACATGAAAAGAAAAATATATAGGATGAACGATTTTCAAATATACATTGAACATTTTTTAGGTCTACGATGAACAATTTTTAACTACAGGGTGAACATTTTTGTGATATACATTGTAATAATTTAAAACATATTAAACATTTTGATGATATATGATGAATAAATTTTAAATATTGAACATTTTTGTAATATAATCTGAACAATTTTTAACTACACATTGAACAATTTTGTGATATGCGCTGAAAAAACATTTAAATACCTGTTGAACATTCTATGATATACACTGAACAATTTAAAATTATGAACAAAATTTGAAAAGGTGAATAAATTTGAAAACTCTGAACACTTTTTGAAACCACGAACAAAAATTGTGATTTCAAAACTTTTTCTTTAAAACAGAGTATAAACATAAAAAACGAAAATTGATAAATGAAGGAAAAGGAAAAAGGAAAATAGAAACAGAAACAGTAAAAAACAGACACAAAAAAGAAAAAAGAAAAAAGAAAAAAAGAAACAAGGAAAACCCGGCAAAAGAAAAAAAAAAACCCGGTTCAGGGAACCTACTAGAAGGTTCCCAAAACCGGGTACTGGTTCAAAGTGGGCCGGCCCGTGTTGCCTCGTTCGCTCGCTTCGCTTCAGCGAAGCAGCGACGATCGGACGCACACGGGCGTCATATAGGATCTACCGGTTCCACGTCCGCACCCTACGACATCGATTGATTCTGCTTCCTGTCGTTTGTGTTTGTGGCTTCCCCACCCCGCACGACCGTGCACATCACACTCCTTCGCCCTTCCCCAGATCCCGTTTTCTGTTCCACTTCCTCGGAGCCACGCACCATTGCGCCCACACATACACACACCTGCCGCCCATGCAGGCGCATGCCAGAGCCATAGATCCTACACTATCAAGGAGCGCAGCCTACGCCGTACCAAGCCTTACCTTTTTTTGCGAGAAAACGTTTGATCTATTTATCAGTCGTCAAGGTAATACAAAGAACATTAGAAGTAAATACTACATCCAGGTCCGTAGACCACCTAACGACGACTACAAGCACTGAAGCGAGCCGAAGACGCACCGCCGTCATTGCCCCTCCCTCGTCGAATTCGGGCAAACATTGTTGCAGTAGACAATCGGGAAGTCGTCGTGCTAAGGCCCCATAGGACCAACACACCAGAACAGCACTCGCCGCCGATGAAGAGAACCGTGAATCGGAAGGATCCAACCTGCAGAGACACAAACATAGACGAACGAAGACCGGATCCAGTCAGATCCACCGAAGACAAACACCGACCGGATCCAACAAGATTCGTCGGCGACAAACCTCCACGCGCCTTCCGACAATGCTTGAAACATCACCGGGATGGGGGCTAGACGGGAAGGACCTTATTCCATTTTCAAGAAGCCGCCGCCGCCGCCTCATTTTCTTGAGTATTGACACAAACCCTAACAAAACTCAGAAAAGCATCTAAAGACGGAGCCCTCCCGCCAGCCAGGGCCAAAATCCACCACGTCTTCATTGTCCAAGGACCATAGAAGACAAGGCGGACCGGCGTTGGCGCCGGCGAGAGGCGGGGAACCCTAGATGAGTTCGCACCTACCAAGACGGCCACGGCATCGCTGTAGCTGGCGACCAGCACAGAAATATTTGAACCGATGAATGCTCCTAGCGCAGTAATTTTTCTGAAGTGTTGTGCAATAATTATTCGTTCTCAAATCTTCCCATTGCCATTATGATTGAAACGTGCAGGCTGTAGCACAGTTGCAGTAGATTAAACATGTAAACCATACTCATGGTTTAGCAGCATTGGCTAGGGTTTAACTCCTAAACAGGATATAGCTTATTCGGTCAGCCAAGTTTGTATTCTTTGCTTCATCATTTCTGGCAAGCATTTTGACTGCTACTTTTTGTGTTTGTACATCGTCTTTTAGTATGTCCATTAACACATGCTACAAGTCATGAAACACATTTTTCATTTAGTACGTACATTGTTGCTTGGAAATTACTCTTTCCGTTCCTAAATATAAATCTTTTTCGACATTTTAAATGGACTATAATATACGGATGTATACAGATATATTTTAGATTGTAGATTCACTCATTTTGCTCCGTATGTGGTCACTTATTGGAATCTCTAAAAAGACTTATATTTGAAAACGGAGGGAGTATATGCCATGTTAAAGCGGTGCATTAGGGTGGCTTTGAAACGACCACACCTTTCACCAAACTTCACGCCGTCTGGAACAACAACCACAGCAAATTCTGAGTGGACAATAGCTGGGTGATCACGATGTGCTACAAAATCCGCGCCATACCGCAAACCTGACCGCACCACACACTTCTTCGACCTAAGAAGCGAGTATGCCTTGTACACTGGGAGTAATATGTGTGTCAGGGTAATAGATCGTCGCCATTAGTTTCCATATACAGAATAACAGAAACTACCATGTAGATATACTGGACAACCTGAGACAAGCGCATCCTGTTGCCATCCCCTTCGCCTTGAAATTACGAGGTAACCAAGCATCAGATGTTGGAATGAGAAACTCCAGGGATATCCAATTTATGGGCAACGTTTGATTATTACCATGACATCAGACAGAATGTAGTTGTGTTTCTCCTTAATGCAGGATGTGTTTCAGTTGAACTGCCTGCGAGATCGTAGACGTAGCAACCTGTCGTCAGCAAGAAAAACAAGTCAGTGCATTTAGTATCCCACAGATAGAAGATAAAAGCATCATCAACAACAATATAGACTGAACCCCGCTTACACAATCAATACAGATATGCACCTACTCCCTTCGTTCCGAATTACTCGTCACAGAAATGGATGTATCTAGAATTAAAATACACCTAGATACATCCATACCTGCGACAAGTAATTCGAAACGGAGGGAGTAGTAAATATAGAGGATATGAGAGAAGTTTCACATTAGACATGCACCTAGGGGCTAGGGGTAATAAAAGCATTGTCTTGCCTATAGTTTAGACCAGGCAATGACATAGCTGACATAATACATCATTCAAACTTGGGGCCAACAAGATGACCCAACAAATAGGCGAGAGTTTGGGTTCACAAATGTTCCTTCGTTTCTTATTCGTACATTTAGCATAGACTGATTACTGAAACACTTGTAGCCGTTTGCAGTTTACTCATAATCGTGAACCCACGAGAAGAAAAAAGGCTCTGCTCGCACGTAGGTTACTGAACATTTCACTTCACCACGAAAACAAGACGTTCTCTGTAACAAGCCTGCAGACCAAATGAAAGACCATGTCAGTTTAACAGGATGGTTTACCAACCAAAGAAAATGCAGAACATAGCAAGGTTAATTACACAAATCGTACTTGTGATCTTCTGTATATGGCATCTGTTGTATGCGCAATGAACATGGATAGTCTTTGTTAATAGCTGCGCCCCATTCATTGCTTCCTCAAAACTTTCATACTCAACAGAAAAAATAGAGGGCGTGGACAGAAATTAGAGAGCTTCTCGATAAATAAATAAAAACCATATTTAGCATAATCTCTTGTTTCTTTGGTAAGCCCTAACCAATAATCTTGACCATGTGTGCGTCTGCAGTCAGTCCTTCTGATAAAATCACAACTGAAAGTAACATAGCAGCCTACCTCCTAGCTCCTAGAACTAGTAACTGACATGGAAAACTGTAGGAGAGGTCCCGACGGTAGGATTTTGTTAATATGTTTTATACACAGGATATTTACTTGCCAGGGTTCTTGTGGCCAGGCTTACAGGTTGCCCCCGACAAACAACCATACTGGTAAAAAAATATACATATTTGAATACACTTTAAGCATCGATTTAGAAAACAATGTATCAAATAACAAAAAGCTTCACATTCCATTTGAAATATTTTGGGCGGTAAATGGCAAGTATTTTCAGTTACCGCCAGTAACCGATACTCAACTTTTTTCTCTCAAGTTCAGCCGACATACACAAGATATTAAGTATTATCTACAAGTAGAACTGTATCTACTCCCTCCAGGAAAAGAAAAGGAGAATTCCAGACTTTGTACTCAATCTGAACTCTTAATACTTAGATGCCAGGTTCCCTTGATCCTAGATAATCTCCAGACAACTAGTCAGACAACAATGCTGCCGTCTAGACAAACTGTTCCATCGTTTTTCAGTTATTGTCCAGTTTTAAATGCAGTTGTTTACTTTTCTTCCTGTCCACCTTACTGATATTTTTGACAGAAAAGACTACAAGAGGTTGACTAGGATCGCCTGCCCTTTCTGCAACGGAACAGTGATGTTCAGATTAAAGCTGGAGCTTCGAATTGGGTACGCTTACTAGGTGCTGTGACCTTCTGCCCTCTGATTCAGACTGCAGGATAAATGACTCAAAAGGACAACATCAGAATAATGTCATGGAAAGCAACATCAGTGGCAACAAAAATCAAAGTCTAAAGCACAAGACGTTGAATGTTTCTTTTTCCCTTTTTCCGTAAGCTGAGATATTATTTTCTAGATAATATTTCTGCAACGGTGGCTACATTAGAAATTTGGTAAGCTTCAAAGGTTCCTCATACATGAGGCTACACAGGTTTTCCACAGAATGCAATTAAATGATCGATTCGGACAGCAAGATTAGTGGACTTGAAGGACAACATCAGAGTCATGACATGGAGAGCAATTTCAGTGGCAACAAGAATCAAAGTCTAAAGCACAAGACATTGAATGTTTCTTTCCTCTAACTGGGATATTATTTTTAAGATGACGTTTCTGCAAGGATGGCTACACTAGAAACTGGAGAAATCTGGTAGGTTTGAAAGGTTCCTCATACATGAGGATACACAGGTTTTCCACAGAATGCAATTAAATGATCAATTCAGACAGCAAGATTAGTGGACTTGAAGGACAACATCAGAGTCATGACATGGAGAGCAATTTCAGTGGCAACAAGAATCAAAGTCTAAAGCACAAGACATTGAATGTTTCTTTCCTCTAACTGGGATATTATTTTTAAGATGACGCTTCTGCAAGGACGGCTACACTAGAAACCGGAGAAATTTTGGTAGGTTTGAAAGGTTCCTCATACATGAGGCTACACAGGTTTTCCACAGAATGCAATTAAATGATCGATTCGGACAGCAAGATTAGTGGACTCGAAGGACAACATCAGAGTCATGACATGGAGAGCAATTTCAGTGGCAACAAGAATCAAAGTCTAAAGCACAAGACATTGAATGTTTCTTTTCCCTTTTTAATAAACTGGTATATTATTTTTAAGATGACGTTTCTGCAAGGACGGCTACACTAGAAACTAGAGAAATTTTGGTAGGCTTCAAAGGTTCCTCATACATGCTACACAGGTTTCGGACACTAAGCAATTAAGAATACTACAGCTCAATCATAGGAAACCATTAATATCGCTTAGGTGGGTGAGAAATAATACTAGACCACATGTCTGGCCATCTTTTATATTCAAGTAATATCCATTGTCTATCTCTTATCCCAGTTAGAGGAAAGACCTTTGATCTTATTTGAATGCTATTGTCTAACTTAAATGCAGTTGTTTACTTTTAGTCCCGTCTTCACCAATTTTACCATCATTTTCAGTTATTGTCTAACTTTAAATGCAGTTGTTTACTTTTAGTCCAGTCCACCTCACCGATTTTACCTGACAAAAGACTACCAAGAGGTCGATTGGGATCCTCTACCCTTGCTGCAACGGAACCGTGATGTTTAAATTAAGCCGAATCTTCAAACTGGGTACACCTACTAGGTAGTGTGGCCTTCTTCCCTCCGAGCAGAGAGAAAAGTTGAGTGTTTCTTTCTGCACTGCACAGACATATTCATCCACACACCTTCTCTTGCCATCGTGTCCATGGTCAGGCCAAACATGAAACCTATTGTCCAGTTCTTTCTAAAGCTCCTCCTCATTGTCCTTAGTGCACCACAGTTTATTGCCGGCGATGACAACCAGCGGTTTGTCTACTCCGGCTTCGCTGACACTAGCCTCGCCCTTGACGGCATAGCCTCAGTCACGCCAAGCGGACTGCTCGAGCTGACCAACGGCACGGCGATGAGCATGGGCCACGCCTTCTACCCACCTCCGCTGCGCCTCCGCGACTCGCCCAACGGCATGGTGCAGTCCTTCTCCACATCCTTCGTGTTCGGCATCATCTCCATCTACGACTTGAGCAGCCATGGCCTAACTATGTTGGTCGCACCGAGCAAGGATTTCTCCAAGGCCACACCAGTACAGTACCTGGGCCTTGTGAATGGCTCGAACAACGGCAACACAACAAATCATATCTTCGCCGTCGAGCTCGACACATGGCAGAACACCGAGTTCGGGGACATCAACAACAACCACATCGGCATCGATATCAATGGCCTCAGCTCCGTGCAGTCCCATCCAGCCGGTTTCTTCCATGACCACAACGGCATGTTCAAGGACTTGACTCTCAGTAGCCAAGAGGCGATGCAGGTGTGGGTGGACTACGACAGAGAGAAGATTCAGATCGATGTTACCATGGCTCCTCTCGACATGGCCACCAAGCCCAAGAGACCAACAGTGTCCACCAGGTACAACCTCTCAACTGTGCTCAAAGATGTGGCGTACATCGGCTTCTCATCTTCAACGGGCAAGATAAAAACACGGCACTACGTGCTCGGATGGAGCTTCGCCATGAACGGTCCTGCTCCAGTCATCAATGTCACCATGCTTCCAAAGCTTCCTCGGCATCATCCCAAGGGTAATCGATCCTGGGTGTTAGAAATAGTTCTGCCAGTAGCAACAGCAGCAGTCCTCCTGTCTTTGGGCACCATTGCTTTTCTCTTTGTCCAGAGGCATTTAAGGTATGCACAGCTACGAGACAGCTGGGAGATGGAGTTTGGTCCACACAGGTTCTCGTACAAAGATTTGTATCATGCAACGGGGGGATTTGAGGACAGAAACCTTCTAGGAGTTGGAGGATTCGGGAGAGTGTACAAAGGGGTGCTTCCGAGATCAAGATTGAAGATAGCCGTGAAGAGGGTGTCACATGATTCAAAACAAGGCATGAAGGAGTTCATCGCAGAAATTGTCAGCATAGGCCGCCTTCAGAACCGTAATCTTGTGCCGTTGCTTGGCTATTGTCCGCGTAAAGGTGAACTCCTCTTGGTATATGAGTACATGCCCAATGGAAGCCTCGATAAGTACCTGCATGGCAAAGGGGATAACACAGTGTTGAGTTGGGCTCAAAGGTTTCATATAGTCAAAGGAATTGCATCTGGTTTGCTTTATCTTCATGAGGAGTGGGAAAAAGTGGTTGTTCATCGAGACATCAAGGCAAGCAATGTGCTCCTTGACGACAAGATGAATGGGCGATTGGGTGATTTCGGCCTTGCAAGGCTATATGATCATGGCATCGACCCACAGACTACACATGTGGTTGGCACCATAGGCTACCTAGCTCCAGAGCTAGCACACAGCGGAAATGCCACTCCTCCTACAGATGTCTTTGCTTTCGGCATGTTCATCCTTGAGGTCACCTGTGGACAAAGGCCTGTCAATTACCAAAACGCACAAGGCAACCAGCTCATGTTGGTTGATTGGGTGATTGACAATGTGCAGAAAGGATCATTCGATGATACAGTGGATGCTAGGCTAAAAGGGAGGTATGATGTTGATGAGGCCTATTTGGCGCTAAAGATAGGGCTACTATGCTCACACCCATTCATCAACGCGAGGCCTAGCATGCGGCAAGTTATGCAATACCTAGATGGGGAAATTGAACCTCCAGAGTTAAGGTCCGAGTCGCTAGCCTTAATGCAAAATGATGGGTTCGAGCCATACACCATTTCCTATCCTTTGTCAACTACAAGCATTGGCACAGTGTCCCACGTCTCAGGAGGAAGATGAGTATATATATTAAGTGTGATGAGTACATATATATACCTTAAGGATGTTTTAGTTTGTCTGTACAAACATCATTGCTCGTTTGGTTCTATCTGCATCTAGATATGTTGTGTATTTGTTACCGCTGATTATTTTACTGGAGCATCTTGTTGTATGAGATCCACCTCTTGAATAATCGATATCACTAGTGCCAAAAGTCACTAAATTTACCTATATAAGGTCTTCTGCCAATAAATGCTCACAGCATTCAAATGGAGTATGCTTCTTTTGGTATAACAATTCATATGTGCCATCCGGGAGAATCTTAAAGCCAGATGGATAAAAATATGACAAGACAAACCAAGCTAGATACAACTTGTTCATTCCCCCATAAATCCACATATATTCTATCTTTCAAGAATGTTTAGCGCTTTGGACAGGCAATTTTGGTGGGCAATGTATGAAACACCAAGGGTTTATGTTACCAATGTATGCATACTTATGATTATTTGCAATTTGGTCATAAATAAAGTAGTACAAGAATATCTCATTGTTCTTTAAAAAAAGTACTCTCTCTGATCCAAAATAAGTGGATCGGAGGTAGTATATCAATTCACTACATATATGTAAGAAAAATTTATGTTAATCAAATTACAACACCAGCTATTTAGAACGTAAAAGTTTTACTGAAAACAATTCAGGTCTTGCAAGCATTGGGAAGAAAAACATCACCTAATTGGGTTCTAAGTTGTTCAAGTAATGCATGTATGGTAAGCATGTTTGAAATACTAGACGTGTAATACCGCTCCGCTAGTTGACATTTATTGACTTGAGGGATTAAAATTAAAAAGTATCACTTGATGACCGATTCAGACTGCAAGATATAGACTCAAAGGTCAGCATCAGAGTTGATGTCACGAAAAGCAACTTCTATGGCAACAAGAACCAAAGTCTAAAGCACAAGACGTTGAATGTTTCTTTTTCCCTTTTCTCGTAAGCTGCAATGTTATTTTGAAGATAATGTTTCTCCAAGGGTGACCCCCTGTAAACCAGAGAAACCGGTAGGCTTCAAAGGTTCCTCATGCATGAAGCTACAAAGGTTGTCCACAGAATACAATCAAGACTACTAAAATTCAATCATAATAAAATATTAGTATCTCTTAGGTGGGTAAAAAATACCACTAGACCACATGTCTATCCAAGTTCCCCCCATCCCAGGCAACATCCGCAAGTGACAGTCAGACAACAAAACTTTGGACAAACAGTCCATATTATAGGTACGCAACAAAGCTGTACGCGTTGCAAGAAGCTTCATTTTCAGTTATTTCCCGTCTTTAAATGCATCTTTTCAACTTTCCTCCGTATTTAAATGCAATAGCATTCAGGTAGCTGATATTTATTGATTTGAGGAATTAAAATTGAAAAATATCACTTGATGACCGATTCAGACTACAATATAAATAGACTCAAACTTCAACATCGGAGCCCTGTCATGGAAAGCAACTTCATTGGCAACAAGACTCAAAGTCTAAAGCACAAGGCGTTGAATGTTCCATTTTCCTTTCTTTGTAAAATGAGATATTTCTTTTTAAGGTGTCGTTTCTGCAAGGGTGGCCTATAAGGCTATAAACTAGAGAAATTGGTAGGCTTCAAAGGTTCTAGATACATGAGGCTACAAAGCTTTTCCACAGAATGAAATTAAGATTACTACGATTCAATCAAAGAAAATATCAGTATCTCTTAGGTGGGTAAAAAAATACTACTAGACCATTTTCCCGGGTACTCCGATTCAAATACCCATGGATTTTTTGTTTCTTTACTGGCTTCATATAATTCTGAAAACACAAGTTTTCTTGAAGCCTCTTGCTCATATCACTCATCGAAGGGTATTATTCTATAATGTTTCTTTAGCAGATCCCCCGCTAATAATCTGAGTGAGCTTTCAAATATTTGTGTCTATCCATCATTTTTCAAACAACATCCATCGTCTATCTTTTATTAATAAAACTATATACATGCATGTGGGTTAAATAGATAAATACTCCCTCAAGCCTTATGGCTGATGTAGGTCTCTCCTTTTTTTAACAGGGGCTTCCAACCCAGCGTTAACAAAGGCTAGACAGACACCCGGCACCGATTACAGGCAACGATACTGAACTACGGCTAAGTGTGTTTCCTTTAGATACTTTCCTCAAGAAACAGACCATATTCTCAAGTCCATTCTACTGAATGTACATCTCAGTCAGAGAAAGAATAATGTCTAGAGAAATTGTGCTATGACCATACGATACGCATCAAAACATTGAATGTTGCATGAAGCTTTTTTCAGTTATTGTCCATCTTTAAATGAATCTGTTTACTTATGCCCATTCCACATGACAAAAGAGAGAAGACTATAGAGGTCCATGCATATGCTCTGCCTTGCTGCAACGGAACACGCAGATTAGACCTTTTCTGCAAGTAGGACTTTTTTGTTTAAGTACGATAACAGCTTCTGGCCTTGCTACATTCAAGTTCCCCCCATCCTACGCAACATCCGCAAGTGACAGTCAGACAGCAACACTTTGGACAAACAATGCATATCATAGGTACTCAACAAAGCTTTACACATTGTACGAAGCTTCATTTTCAGTTATTTTTCCATCTTTAAATGCATTTTTTCAATACCATTCAGGTTGTTGATATTTATTGACTTGAGGGATTAAATTTGAAAAGTATCACTTGATGACCGATTCAGAATGCAAGATAAATAGACTCAAACTTCAACATCAGAGTCATGTCATGGAAAGCAACTTCATTGGCAACAAGAATCAAAGTCTAAAGCACAACACGTTGAATGTTTCTTTTCCCTTCTTTTTTTTGTTTTGTAAACTGAGATATTTCTTTTGAACATGATGTTTCTGCAAGGGTGGCCTGTAAGGCTGGAAACCAGAGAAACTGGTAGGCTTCAAAGGTTCCCTATACATGAGGCTATAAAGGTTTTCTACAGAATGCAATTAAGATTACTACAATTCGATCATAGGAAAATATAAGTATCTCTTAGGTGGTACAAATACTACTATAGCATCTCCCAAGCTACGCCAGGAAATTAATCTGAACCACTCGAAACTTTCTTTACGACATGCTATTTTAACTTTATGCCAGGAAATTAATCTGAATTACTCGACATGGACATGCTATAGTAACTAAATGGGACTAAGAATATTTGTTAGGGTGCTCCTTATAATCAATTTGAAGATGTTATCGACAAACCTGAAGAAATATCACTGTCCCCATCAACTATTAAAATTGTAGACAATGATAGATGTTGAAAAACCAGAGTAGACTTGGTATGGATGCTGCAAGGTAATTACAATATAAAGTTATAAACCACTGCACCACAAAGTGCAGCCTGAAACAATATATTGTTGATTGCCCACAAAACACTTACCTCTCACATGCCGCTTATTCAGTTGCAGCTTGCAAGTCCTACAATGAAGCATACATCCTTCCTTCAACAATTTGTCTTCCTATTTGGTCTTATCGTCACAACCTTGGTCTCTGGTGATGATCAATTTCTCTTCTCCGGCTTCAGCCAACCCAGCCTAACCCTGGACGGATGTGCCATGGTCACAGATGGTGGCCTTCTTGATCTGTCCAATGGCACGACTGTTCTCAAGGGCCATGCCTTCTATCCCACTCCTCTGCACTTCCGCAAGTCACCCGGTGGTAAAGTTCAATCATTCGCAGTCCATGTAGTCTTCAGCATCTTCATCTCTTACGCAGACTTGAGCGCTGATGGCATGGCTTTCTTCATTGCACCCACAAAGAATTTCTCTGATGCACGGGCAGCAAAGTACTTTGCCCTCCTCAACGAGAAGAACAATGGCGACACAAGCAATCACATCTTCATGATCGAACTTGACACCTACAGAAATTCTGAGCTCCAAGACATTGATGAAAATCACATTGGTATCAATATCAACAGTGCAGTCTCCATGCAATCCAGTGCATCTGGCTTCTACGAAGACAAGGGTGGTGCCTTCAAGAACATGACGCTGAATGGCAACCAGGCTATGCAGCTCTGGGTAGACTACAATGAGGGTGATACGCAGATCAATGTGACCTTGGCTCCGATCAACGTGGGAAAACCATCAAGGCCACTGCTCTCTGCAACCTATGATCTCACAACTGTACTCTCGGACTCAGCTCAGTACATTGGATTCTCATCCATGGCTACTCCCATCAACACCCGTCAGTACGTGATGGGTTGGAGCTTTGGCATGAATAAACCAGCTCTATCCATTGACATCTCCAAGCTTCTGAAGTTGCCTCGTGTTGGTCCCAAGGCCCAATCCAAGCTCTTGGTGATCGTCCTACCAATAGCCACTGCAACATTGATCCTCTCTATGGGCACTCTTGTCACTCTAGTTGTGCGAAGGCGACTGAAGTATGCTGAGGTGCGTGAGGATTGGGAGGGAGAATTCGGTCCGCATCGGTTCTCCGACAAGGATCTGTTCCATGCTACGAGAGGGTTCAAGAACAAACACCTACTTGGAGAAGGAGGTTTTGGGAAAGTATATAAAGGAGTGCTTCCATCGTGTAATGTGGAGATTGCTGTGAAGAGGATGTCTCATGAGTCAAGACAGGGCATGAAAGAATTTGTCACCGAGGTTGTTAGCATTGGTCGACTCCGACATCGCAACGTTGTGCAATTACTTGGCTATTGTCGGAGAAAAGGTGAACTGTTTTTGGTTTATACTTACATGCCAAATGGTAGCCTTGATAAATATCTACATTGTGAAGAGCAGAATGCCATTTTGAATTGGGTTCAAAGGTTTCGAGTTATCAAAGGCATTGCTACCGGCTTACTCTATCTCCATGAGAAGTGGGAGAAAATTGTAATCCATAGAGACATCAAAGCAAGCAATATACTGCTGGATGGTGAAATGAATGCGCGACTTGGTGACTTTGGCCTTGCAAGGTTATATGATCATGGCACTGACCCACAGACCACACATATGGTTGGTACCAAGGGATACCTAGCCCCCGAGCTACTGCGGACAGGGAAGGCATCCCCTCATACAGATGTTTTTGCCTTCGGCATGTTCCTTCTCGAGGTTGCTTGCGGTCAAAAACCTGTCAAGAGAAATGCAGAGGGAAATGAAGTTTTCTTGGTAGAATGGGTACTCGAGCATTGGAACAATGGGTTGCTTATTGAGACAGTGGATGCTATCCTCCAGGGTGATTACAACATTGATGAGGCATACCTCGTGTTAAAGCTGGGACTTTTGTGCTTGCACCCATTTCCTAGTTCGAGGCCCAGGATGCGGCAAGTTATGCAATACCTCGACGGTGAGATGCCACTGCCCGAGCTGAGGAAGACGGAGCTGAGCGTGAACATGGCGGCCTTGGTGAAAAGCAATGGACCGAACTCGGTCACCTTGTCATACCCGCAGATCACATCGAGCTTCTGCACGATATCTGGCCTCTCAGGAGGAAGATGATATCCACGGTGCTTCGCCGCTGACTAGTTATGCTGTTTAGTGGAGTAGTATAAGCACATGTATCAGTGCAGTAGTATGTCCTAGAAATAAACGTACGCAGAGTATCAGTTACATGTCTAAAGTCTGTACTACAACATTTTCATTCAGATGCTCATAAGGTTGTATCTTGTATGTAACTATGTATTCGATGGTTTTATGTAGTACTTAAGTATTTTGAACCCTTCTGTGCAGCATGTTTCGGGGAATCCGGAACATCTGCCTTCGTTTCATGTGTGTGAGTTTTGTACAGATTTGTGGCAGCTTTGCTGTTCAAATTGTACTGCAGGGATTTCAGATATGCATGTGCACTCACAGTTTCAGAGATGTTTGTGTGCAAACTGAATCGATTTCTGGTGCTACTCCTAGCGCGCGCTAATCAGATTCGAGCTTCAGGGATTGCGATTACCTCGTAATTTCAGAGTCGACCCCGTCGCAGTCAGGCCGCTGGTCTCGTCGGCATCGGGCTGCCGCCCGTCGGATTCAGGTCGCCGCCCGCTTGAACCAGGAAGCCTCCTGCTGCAGCTGGGCCTCCGCTCTTCGAAATCGGCCCGCAGTGGACGCTGTCGAGGAGCTGCCGGAGCAATCGACCGCGACCTCACCTCGCCCGCCGCCGAGCTCCGCCGCAGGGGAGCTACATCCTTTCAGTGAAACCAGAGGAAGCAGATGGCGGCCAGCGAAAGCGTACCCACTCCTTTTACGCTTTGTAGTAGCGAAAACGTTTGCCTCACTAACACATTTACTCCCTTCATTCCAATGAATAAATCAAACTTGGACCATAAATTAGATTAACAGTATATATTTTGTGATGTCAAAAAGAATATTTTGTCACTTCAAAATTATACCACTGCAAACTTCTTTTCAATATGAATTCAATGGTATAACTTTTATCACATATATAATCCACATTTGGTTGGTCTGATTTATGATCAAAATTGAATTTTAGAGTGTGTGGGTGCCTTATTCATTGGAATGGAAGGAGTATCAACTTGAAATATCGTATTATTTATTTCCAGAGAAACTCGCATAGTATTATAATATCATATATTACCTGAATTTATTATAATTTTAAAATATATATTTCTTGTACCATTAAAATATAATATATGAATAAATCGCCTCATCACTGCAAGAAACTTAAAAATAAAGTGGTAGTGAAAATACATTTTAGGTAATAAGCACCACAAAAAAAATCAAAAAATATACTTCTTTCTAATAAATAAAATACATTAGTTAAATGCATATGCCACGAGAGTAGTCATGAAACCATAAAGTTCGGACATCTAATTTGTTTCCATAATTATTTGGCTACTTTCAGATAATTGTTTAATATAGTATATGTAAAAGTGAATAGGAAAAAAACACATTGTACTAGGTGAAGGGGTTCATCGGATCCCGCGCGAACAGATCGTGTAGCTTTAAGTTTTACGGCCCTAGTAGTTTATGTTTTGGATGTTTGATGTCATGGCTTCGACAAGGGCAACCACGGCGCCAGATATTAAAGCTTCAAAACCTTCTC